>NW_028252306.1:0-200876 GCF_964263255.1 Lissotriton vulgaris
CTACTCAAGAGATTCGAGATTCAGAAAGCTTTATTCGGTTTGCATAATACAACCATAAAAGCGACAAAAAACATAAAAGAAAAGAACATGCAATTACATTTGTTCATACAAAACAAAGTTGTTATTTTCCCTACTGGTGGCATATTTGTCTAAGCATTCTTACCAGGCAATGAATAGCACTCGAATGGGAGAACATTATTAATAAATATTTAAAAAGTACGAATTACAACTATCTCATATAAGCTAAAACAGCAGATAAGAGAAACTATTTCATTAAAGTGCATTGTGCTAAATCAGTACCCTAACTAAAAAAAATCCAAATTTTTACTAAAGTGACATATGCATAGAGAGAACTTAAGTTTTTAACAGCACAGCGCGTAATGAGCATATTCACATTCTCATACAAAGTAACATGCGCAAAAAGTACAAGTGCAGGTAAAACTCAATATTCGCTGTAATATTAGGATCAATACTCGGCTATATACCCCAGCTATATACACAAGAATGTAAACTAGCATATACTTGTCCCAGAATACCAATTACGAATTGTTATAATACTATCCATTTCCTGGCTGCTCTGCATTTTAATACAAATAGTGCAACCCGAAAGCAGATGTCTGTATTCTCACGGTAGTAGTAAATTCATTGCGTCCACTGATTTACGTACATGATATTTTAAAAAGATAGGCTTCAAATAAAATTTCCTAATGGATGAATAAATACTCAGGCCTCTGACAAGGAACTTACTCACCATGCCATCCAAGGGTGGGGCAGACTCCGCGTTTCTACGTCTGAATTTTAGCAGAGAAAAGGAGCACCAGTGAGCTGCAGCGTTTTCCTTCTCATGTTGAATTGAATTATTCTCATGTTGCCGTATCTAGTGGAGAAAGCCCATACGGCAAGCACCGAAAGCTTTCACGTTGGTCTCTACCCAGCTCATGTATGTGACAGTGACTCTGCCCCCCACCTCCTTAGCTAAAAACTAGCCAGGGAACAGTGACTGCTGCTGACGGGCTCGGAGGCGGCGGCGTCAGCGGTATATCCTGCGCAGGGTTTTCATATTGTAACCAGTGCTCTTGTAAATCGCCACAATACCATCGGGTCGAGTTCGCAGTATACAAAACTGCTATTTAAAAAATCTTTTACTATCTAGCCCTCAGCAAACTCACGGAGCCAGAACACTGGAGCTAGAATGACGGCGTAAATGAAGTCCACGATCAGACACCAGAGGGCATGAAAGCTAAACTCAAAGCCAATCAGTGCCAGCTCTGCAAAGAAGAAACAACTAATCATCAGATGACACACGTTCATTTCTTCGTTAATACAAAAATACCTTCGATTTTAGTCTAATGTTGCATATGGTTGGAAATGCTAGTCCAGGGCACAGGTAGGATGGCCTAAAGGCAAAAAAAAGATGTTGCTTACTAAATGCAGATGACCACTTCGCCTGCAGGGTGACAGAGAGGAGACTGCATCTTAGTATTGCTCCCCTGCTAGCTAGGATGGGCAGGGCTTCCCAAGAGGGTTACCATAGTCACAGCTAACACAACCGGTGTAATCTATACACTTGCAACACAATTTCATCCACAAAGAGTTGTCTGTGTCATTTGTTCTGTTGTGTGCATCCTATGGTAAGATTTCCTCTTTCCTCCCATTCACTAAGGGCTGGGGGTAGCAATGCTAATGCCAATCTGGCTCTGGTGCAGTCCGCACGTGCTGGGCAGGAGGGTCCATATAGAGAGGATTGTCAGTGGCCATCTGAAGGCATGTTTCCTGTTCTGAGTTTCAATTTATACAATTACTGCATTCTGGGAGTTAGCAGCTTCTGTTGCTTTGCCACCCGTATTTGGTCTATCACTTTGGTCGAAGTGGGTAAACAAAAGTAGGGGAACTGTGGGTGGAGACTCCGATGGCAGGGATAACCCAAGGATTGGATCAGTGGGCAGAGTCAGAGGTGTGGCCGGAATGTGCAAACATCACAATTTTTAGTATTTGTTTGGCATTTCACTGACCAGTTACAGCTTAGTGTGTTATTTAATTCAACCAATGGATATACTTGTTCATTTAAAATTTAATACGAGTTATTGGCATTTAAATAAATTCACAAAGTGGAATATATTTCCAATCGCACAATGTCCAAAATACGCTTAAAAGTGGAATCACAATTCATTTGTCTCAGAGCCATACAGTTTCTGTCATCGGCACTTCTCCACCCTTCTTCCCCAAGAGCAGTTCAAAAATGAATGGCAAAATATCCTAGTTTGCAAATGTTTTCTATATAACTATGGCTCTGCCATATTTGCCACATAATATATCATCCACTGCATAATTTTACAATTTTAACTAATCATTTTGTAGCTCAAATGGATAAAAAGTTACTAAAAAACATGACTTGTTTTGCTGCAAAGTGGATGCCCCTTTGCAAAGGTTGACTGATCACCGTTCTCACTGCTGCATTTGTATTTTACACTGGTACTAATGAGGCAGCATCTTTGCAGAGACTTAACGTATAAAAATGTCAAAACAATAAAGTATAACAAAATATATTGCACTATGCTGTAGCCTTTTTTTGCTGTATAATTTAGTCAACATTGCTGCATAATACCAGTGGCCCCAGTGCAGGTAGCACATGTTAAAAGTGCTTGTGCATGAAGCAGAGGGTTTGTGAAGTTTACAAACTTAGTTTGGTGTGCGTGCAAATCCTGCATTGCCGATCCATGGTGAGTTGCAGCTACTACTGCTGAAACAAGGGCAATGGAGGTACCAGTGGGTGAGGTGGACTGGCCTCGAGGACAGAGAGGCTTTAGTGCTGGTGGTGTCTTGTGCAACAATGTTTATTGGTGCCTCCCAATGACCACCTACGCCTCGGACTCCCTCACTACCATGCTTTAAGATTTCCCCTCAAGGCTCCATAACCACACAAGCATTGGCATAGCCAATAGGTCTCACATCTGAAACCTTATAAGTGTTTAGCCATGCAACGGTTGATGTTGTTGCACCAAGGATATTGTGCTGCATAACTAAATACTTATAAGGTCCCAAAAGCTAGACCTATTGGCTATACCAATGCTTGTTCATTAAAGTAACCTTTTTCATCCTGTCAAGGTGAATAGAATACAAATTTATTTTTGCAGGATGTTCAAGAATTAAAAAGGGGAAGGCCTATTAAAGTCCATGAGACATTATGTTGTTAGCTGGATGAATACTGGCTAAAAGAGGATAATATCCAGCAAACGTGGACAACTTACAAATATACTCTGTGATCAGCATGTGGTCAAAGTTTATGTCTGTTATCACGTGATTGGTTATAGCAAATTGACTATACAGAAATCTTTCACTTGTATTCTAAGATGCCAAACTAGTTAGTAAACATTTTAGACAGACTGTATGATTACACATACACACACACCCGCACGCACACACACACACACACACATATATATATGTGCGTGTGTGTAATCATACAACATGTGTGTGTGTATACAACGTTGACACACTTTAGTGCTGGAGCTTTTCATTTAACTTTTTGTATTTTATCACAAAAGTTGTCGAAATAAATTATTAATTGAGCTCCAATGGTGCACAGAATGTGTCCGCTCAATTAAATGGCTAATTAGAAGCGTTTGGATCCACGGTATAACTATACTTTGTTAGAAATATTTTGCAGACATGGCCTTATGTTTATAAGTACGTATCATATTCGGATTACAACAATTTAAACCATATACCTGTTCCTAGAGAACTGCACTGGAAAAATACGTTTTGCCAAGAACAGAATGACTGCCACAGCACACCTTTTCTGTCAGAGTAGAGAAGGATGTAGTCCAGGCCACATTTCTAGATTTTCGAAAGCACTTTGTGCGGCTGAGCACTTTATTCAGTGTCAATTATCGCACAAGCTCTGTATGTAGAAGTGAGCACTATTAATGCCCAGCTACCGATAGCTTTGAACACTCCTACTGCTGGTATCAAATGCTCTACTTTCAAAGCTGCAGCAACCTCTTAGCAAGTGCTTTAGATACCGTGACAGCCCAATAGAGTTTGATCTATGTGTCTGGCAAAACAAAGTTGGGATCCTGCAGTGGAACCCGTGTTTTTAATGGCTTTCTGAGATTAAAGTAATCCCTTTGGGAAATCCACTATGACAACAATTCTTATACAGATTTTCCTGTCACTGCTTGCCTTCCTCGGCCCCTCTTTGAACGTATTCATGCCAGTCAAGGGCTGCATTCCCGGTGCATTTTTCTCGCATGTCATTTACACTCCATTAACAAGAATTTTAAGTTGCCACTTTCTTCTGTGGACATTGGGTCCCTCTCTTTGCTTCTCGCTAAACGCTCGACAATGGAGAGGAATGCCGAGGTCAGGCCTGGCTCTACCCCTCTTATGGTAATTGTGCGCATCAGGTTTAAAGTCAAATATTTCCCCCATTCCAGAAGGCACGCTTAAGTCTGCAGTCCTCTGGTACATGACTTAATGACTTTTCGTGAGCACAATATGAGCAATCCCATGGAAAGAAGCCGCCTCGGTGAAAGGGGGGGCTGGCCGCAGCAGGAAACACGTATCTCTTTATCTATTTGAAAGTTCAAAACTGTGTATAGCCTAACTGAAGACAGAGATGCATTTTTGGCATCCATTTTGGGTTATTTGATTTAATTTACTTACCCCTTTCCTCTCAATGAGTTTGAAGAAGAGATATTTGGTCGTCTTGAGCCACGGAAAAAAAAAATATATTTATACAAAGGCCTGTTTCTGAGTCCCAGGGTAACATAAAATCAGACACTGTGTTTATCTCTTGTTTTGCTATCAAGTGTTTCCCGTACATTGAGTTTAGTCGCAATATCCTGTAGGTAAAACCGGGAGGAAATTGTAAGCGCAAAAAAGGGCAATGACTGGAACACATAAATGAACACATTTGCATGTGTACTTTTGCACGTTATTCCTCTTTCCTTGGTGTGAATATTGACATTTGCCCGAGCGTTTTGTGCAACTACATCCTGGAGGCTAGCATCAATGTGCTGAATCTTCTCCATGGAAAATATTGTACTATTTCAGTGTAGTAACATTTATTTTACCCATTTATCTGTGGCACAAAAGGTACAAATACATTTAATTGAAAATGAAAGATTTGAGAAAATCATTGTTTGCGTCCAAAATTAGCTGGTCAAATGTGTGGATTTGAGGAAGAAGAGGGGCAGGTGGCATAGAAAGAGTATCCTGGAAACGGATAAAAGATAATCGAGAGTAAAGTGGTGACTAAGGATGCAGACAAGAATGATGACAAGTGAACAGAGATACGCAAGGAGGCCTTGGTTCACAAAACGTCCAACGTTCGTCAGTCTTACAAAAAGTGATAACACAGAGACGTGCATTTTGTGACTAAATTGCAAGGCATGAAACAAATACATTGGGCAGAATTCTAACATATTGCACTGGGTGATGCAAACTGGCACACAATGTTTATTTGGGATTTATTTTCCAGTGCAAACGAGTTTTGTTCTGAAAAGTTTCCTGAAAGTAATGCAAAGTAGTGATTTGCACTGCTTTGCATCAAAGGGGTGTTTCTTGGGTCCACATGGGAATTCCCATGCAACCACCAATGTCTGTATGACATGAAGCCCTATCTACTAACAAGGGTAGTGGGGACTTTGCACAAAAAAACTTCTTTTAGGCAGGCATTAAAAAGAAGAAATATTTTCATTACTCAAAACGTTCCGACTTTGAATGGGTTCTGCACTCTACAGCACACATATAAAGTGAAACACGTTTTAAAATGTATCTAAACATGGTATTTTGCACTGGAAAGGTTCCCTTTTACAACGCAGCAACTAACTGCTGCGCTGACTTGCATCTCAACTTTGTAAACCTGCCCAATGGAATCTATGTGAGCAGGGTCTGAAGGCATAGGCATATACAACTCTCACATATAATTTTACACTTAGTTTAGAAAAGCAGATGCTCCACGCTCTGGGTTTAGGAAGACCAGTAAACAGTATCATATAGCTTTGTCGATATCCAGCAGAATAGGGAAGAGGTGTGGCACAGCGGCCAGGGTGACTGACTCCGGAACGCAGGGGCTCACGTTCGATCGCCGGTGGCAGATTCACCCAGCACCATGCGACTCTGGGCTTGTTTAATCTGCCCAGATGGCCCCCAGCGCCTTGACACCCTCGGGTAATTATTCGCGCTTTACGAATACTGGACAATGTTACTTTGTACTTGATCCAATTATTTTCACATTGATGCAAGATTTAGCTTTACCTGCTGAAGTAAGTGAAGTAAAGTGCAACAAGTACTTTAAATCCACGAATGGGTGCACAATAATACGGCTCTGTTATAGCTCCAAATACACCCTCTCCACAATAAGGGGCTCACCAGACTGCCAGGTGGCAATTCAGTACCAGAAGCCATGATCACGGACTGGACAGCTGCTGCTGTGCTGGTGATTAGAGATTTAGCCTGCCTCTAGGAACAAAGAGACAAGAGTAGTTAAAAAAAATAGTTGGAAGGAGGAACACGAAATATGTGATGGATAGGGATACATGCGCAAACTGTAGCGAGGGCAGAAAAGCTTTTGCAACAAATAAAAATGCTACCAGGCAGTGTAAAGTGAGCTTTCTTTTGTTCTTATTCACCCTCTTTTACTTTTATGCTGGTGAATGCAGGGAAAAGACGCAAGTCAATTAGAACTTTGGCACCATGTTGATG
This sequence comes from Lissotriton vulgaris, assembly GCF_964263255.1. Lineage (NCBI taxonomy): Eukaryota > Metazoa > Chordata > Amphibia > Caudata > Salamandridae > Lissotriton > Lissotriton vulgaris. The sequence continues at coordinate 6,709 of NW_028252306.1, forward strand.
TCAATCAGCTAAGTAGCAATCGTGTTTCACGCCCGTTGAGTCCCTGTAATTACCACAAGCTACAGACATGTCACCTACCTGTCTCCTCCACAACAACCAGTATTTGAAACTGATATATTGGGAATCAACATTGCTTGATATAGAGATGAAGATGTGAGAAGAAAGAATGGTCAGTATAGTAACTCAGAGATGTGGAAAGCATTTGTAGGTGATAATAGAATGAGGTAGAAAAAGAAGTGCCAGATGGGGAAATTATACCATAACAATATTTCTGAAATGTGTTTATGAAACGGAAAAGTCAAGCATAAGCTTAACGAGAGAGGAAAGTCACTCAAACAGGGGCATATATGTATTACACGTAGGCTATGCCCTAGTTTGGGGATCTATAGAAAATAAGTGATGATTTATTTTTTCTTAATTAGGACTGTCATAGACAAAACAAGATGACTAAGAGAGCACATAGTTTCAATATTCACAACTGTAAATGAAAGATTTTATGACTGTTGCAATTACAGCACCTCAGCCTCCTGAGTGCCACAAATCCTTGGTACCTTGCTTGGCCGTGCAATTCTGGGCTCTGTCTCAGGAAAGACCTTATAGATCTTTCAGCTAAGGGCTGTGGGTTTCACTCACTTGTGACTGCTTCCCTCGTGCTCTTGAGCTCCTAGCTGCTGCTAATTGCTTCTCCAGCTTCAAAATTGTAATTACCAGCATGATGGTTTGCAGCTACCCTTTAAAGCTGCTCCACAGCTAGTCTGGTTAATGTTTGTGCCCCAGTTTTTTTGCCTTTTCCAACATGGCTGTTTCTTCCCTGATTCCTTTTCTTGTTTTCCCAGTTCTTTGTTTCCTGCCGTGTGAGGTTTGATGTAATTTTCTTTTTCTGTTCTTTTACTAAATAAAGGCTTCTGTTTGCGTGGAATGTGTGTTGCAGAAAACTAATGCTCCTTCTCCTGTTTCCTTGTTGCCTCAACTTGCTCATCCCGACTCCTCGCTCCTGAAGAATTCCACTATCGGATTCCAGATTCCAGGGCTTATTCAAACTTTTGAAGACTTTGTCTAGCAAGGAGCTTTTTTGTGCTTCCTCCTTTTGAGAAGGTGGCAGCTTCTCAAGCCTGCTTGTCTACCACATATTCCATGTCCTCCCATGAGGAGCTACGAAGTTGCTCCCGCCTGCCCCTTGATAGACTACTAGAGTGTTGACTCCTTGTAGGAAATTGGTCACCTGGATGTCACTGGCCTGGTGGGTGCAGTGCCCAGATTCTTTCATTCCCAACTACAGCCTCTGTTACCAGAAGTATGGGTTGCACGTCTCGATACAAGGTGCTGAGGAAGATGGTCAGCCTCTGACAGGCCAATCTACTACTATCAACATGGATGACAGCTCAGCCCGTGCTACCAAACACTCTTCGACTATATTGGACTTCTTTTAGGTGGCCATAAAAGATTCCAGGGAGGCACTGGAACACAAATTGGCCATTGTGATAATAGAATTGGGCATTCTCAGAGATGACCATTGTAAGCTGTCTGAGTGCACTGTTGCTGACATACAGTCCACGGTAGGGGGCCTCACACAACAGATGATTGAGGTGTTGGAGCGGATAATCGCGGAACACAGACCAAAGGATGTGGAGGGTAGAACATGCTGGAACAATATCCATCTCATGGGTCTCCCAGAAAGAACAAAGAGACATGACAAGGTTTCCTTCCTGGAGGGTTGGTTGGTTCCACTCATAAGTGGTGCCTGACAACCTCTCCCTCTTCTTCACACTGAAACGGGTGCATAGGGTGCTCAAGGAATCCCCACCACCAGGTGCCCCAGTGTGAACAGTGGTAGTCCAACTGTTTTTTTTTTTATCCTCATTTTTCGAAGCTTATGTATAAGGGGTTTCGGGAGACCTTTGTTTCAACGTTTTGTACCGTCACTGCCCCATAATTCTTGTCTGGTCGGGGAGTATCCCTTTGGGTTTAATTACCAATCAGGTTTCTCATTTTCCTTTATTATTTCCAATAATTCTGTTTCGGCGATGGAGGAGCTAGCCTACTCGGTTACTCGGCGGGAATGATTTCCGCTTGAATTATTGTTATCGCTTTAATCATTGGATTTTGGATTTCGGAGACCATATTAAGGATGTTGGTTAGTTGTTTGGATATAGTGTTCCCATATTGCCCAGAATTCTAATTTCTTACTTGCTTTCCCTTTCCTGTCTAGTTTGTTGGTTTTTATAATAGAATTTAGCCAATTTGTATGTGTGGGAGGAATTGGTTTGATCCAATTTAAGCAGATCTCTCTCCTAGCTAGCAATATTAATATAAACAAGAGTTTTTTTTGTTTTTTGGACGGTTTTCTCAATCCTATATCATTAGTAAAATGAATCCCAAAAATAATTAAAATAGTACTTTCTTTAATTTGGGTTCCCAGTACCAAATTAATTGTCTTACCAGCTTCCTGCCAGAAGGAGGAGAGTGAGGGACATTTTTGAAACATGTGTATATCATCTGCTTTCTCCATTCCACACTTTGGACACGATTTTGTAGTTGCTCCTTTGAATTTTGATAGTTTTTTTGGAGTCCAGTATGACCTATGGAGTGTGAACAAGTAATTTCTCTTCAGGTTTGCTGGCTTTATTATAGACCAGCAGTTTTCTAAGGATTTTTGCCAAATAAGTTGTAAATCGATTCCCGGCATTTCCTTCTTCCATAGTGTTTCAGGGACTGTGCACTCTTCTTCGCCGCTCATTATGAAGGCCCAATACCACCTGGATATTTCCTTTTTTATTGGTGTGGGTTTGATCATTTCCCTCTCTAGATCTTCATTGCCTGTGTTTGTTTCTGTCAGGGATTTGGCCCAGCTGGTCATCTGATAGTATTTACATTTTGATATAGAATAGTTAGTTATTAAGGATATTTGGTCCCATGTAATTATACAATTCTCTACCAGTAGTTGTCCCCAATATTCAATTTTTGCCGTTTTTAGTGGTGTGGCCAGGGAGTCATTTAAGCAATCTGGTGTGCCTGGAGTGTTCCAGATCAGAGCCAAGGAGCTGTAGTATGGTATCTTTAGTATGTTCCTAATATGGTACCATAATTTTACAGCATTGAGTATAATCTTTAGTTTTATTTTTTTGAAAAAGTTTGGATGGCCAAATTTAAACAGGAAGTGATCAAGTTTGCCTGTCATACTCCGTAAAAAAAACGGGTAGGAAGTGTATTTTCCTAATAGAGGTCTCATATTTTTGAATTGAAAAGCCCCGTAGTGTTCGACTAGGTCTGGACTGGCAATACCTCTATGTTCTTTTTTCCTCCTTAGTTTTTTCCCAGAGATTCCTATGCACTTGGATGACCATATAAAACTGGATATTTCCCCTTGAATTTTCTTTAGCTCGTTTTTCTTGAACTCTAACGGTATGGTGTTGAATAAGTATGTGAACTTCGGTAAAATTAGCATTTTTTATTATGTTGGATTTTCCCAGGAAAGTCAATGGTAGCCCATTCCATACTTTGAGTAGTCTCCTTGAGTCTTTAAGGACTCTGTCCAAATTTAGTTGGGGGACCTTCTCCAGATCTTTAACAAGATTGATTCCAAGGTATTTTATTTTATTGCTATTATATGGAGTAATAGGGTGTGAGTTCCAACTCATGGCTTCCGTTTTTGTTTGGTTTGTTAGATAGCCTGACACTTTACCAAAGTTTAGTATTGTATCTTCTATTGCCTCTTTAGATTTTTCGAGGTTATCTGTGAATACCATCAGATCGTCTGCATACAGTGCAACTTTTTTTTCCAGTTTTGATGTTTAAAAGGGGATATTTGAGGGTGACTTCTCAAGAGGCATGCGAGTGGTTTAATATGGAGATTAAAAAGAAGTGGAGACAGTGGACACCCCTGTCTTGTCCCTCTTTGTATCTCAATGTTATTGGTTAGGCTTCCGTTAACCCAAATTTTTGCTCTTGGTGTTTAGCATATTTCCCCTACCATATGACCAAAGTTTTCTCCTAGATTGTATCTGTTTATAACTTGATTTAAAAAGGTCCAATTGACTCTGTCGAACGACTTGGCTGCGTCGAAGGTGATTATGGTGAGGTTTTTTTTTCCGCTGATGGCAATATCTATAGTCGCGAACAACTCATGTGTAATTTCGTGGATTTGTCTTCCTTTTATGAAGCCTTTCTGATCATCTTTAATCAATTTTGGTATTATAGTAGCTAGCCTCTTTGTTATAACTTGCATAAAGATTTTATAGTCGCAATTCAGCAATGAAATGGGTCTGTAGGATTCACAGAGTTTCGGATTTTTACCGGGTTTTAAGATAATACTGATTATCGCTTCATTCCATGGGTCGGGAATTTTTTCTTGATTAATGTATATTGCGTTCATTAAATCTGTTAAATGATCCACTACTGATTCCTTTACTGTTCTATAAAATTTGTTCGGAAGAGCGTCGGGGCCAGCAGCTTTGCCTAGTTTCAGCTCTTTTATTGCAGCCCTCACTTCTTCCGTGCGAATTTCGCTATTTAAATTGTTTTTCTCTTCCTCCGTCAATGTTGGTAGTAGTATGGAGTCTAGATAGTTAACGGACTGTTCTTCTGTTGAACTTAAATCTTCTTTATATAAGTTAGAGAAAAAGGTTGTGAATTGTTGTCTTATTGTGAGATCGTCAAAGCTTGGTGTTGATTGGTCGGGATTTTGAATGCAAGTTATTTGATTTCTTGTTTGGTCTATTTTGGTTCTCCACACCAGCATTTTCCCACATCCTTCTCCATACTCGTGGTTTGATAGTTTTCTGGCTTCCCACTTTTTTCTCATTATATTCTCTAAGTAGTCGAGCAAGTTTTCTTTTAGTAGTTGGTTTTTATTTTCTAGTGTAGATTTAAATTCTGGTGTGTTTGCTGACGCTATTTGTTCTTCCATCAGTTTAATGTCGTCTTCTATAGTTTTAATCTCCTGCTTTTTAATTTTGGACCTATGGGCCCCCAAGGTTAATAGATTTCCCTTGATGAGTGCTTTATAGGCATCCCAAGTTGTCTGTTTTGTCGTGCCTACCTTCTTCCCCTCAAAGAAGTTTGCGGAGGCAGTTATTAATTCATCAGTAACTTGCGAGTTGGTCAATAGGGTCCGATCAACTGTCCATCTAGGTAGTGTTTTCTTATTTGTCATTAGAAAGGTTAGGTGTACTGCAGAGTGGTCAGATAGGTGCGCGGGTAGATGTTCAATTCCTGCAACATTTTCCTGTAAGCTTCTGTTTAATAGGATAAAATCGATTCTAGATTTATGTCCCAATTTTTTATTGTGGAATGTAAATGGGTGTTTGTTGTCTCCTTTTGTTTTCCATATATCAATCAAGTTTAAGTCTTTTTTTGTAGTTGCCTAACGATTCCCTCATTTTGGGTAGATTAACATATTTACTGGGGGGAGATCTGTCCATTTTAGGATCAGGTATAATGTTATAATCTACCCCTAGTATTATAGGAGCGGTAATTGATAGCAGCTCAGAGTAGAGTGTTTGGAGTGGAGTCGGGTCATCTAGGTTAGGACCGTAGTATAGAAAGTGTATGGTCGTCTATTCTTACTTTAGTCACGACCCATCTTCCCTTATTATCCACTGTCTTATATTCGATCTTAGCTTTTAAAGATTTTTTGAAGATAATTGCTACTCCTTTAAAATTGCAATCCTGGTTAGTGCGTACACAAGCGTCCACCCAATTTAGATTTTTTAATATTTTATCCTATTCCGAGCTTAGGAGGTGTGTCTCTTGTAATATAATTATTTCACTCTCGATTTCTTTCAAGTATTCAAGGATTCTTCTCCTTCTATTGTTCTGAGACCATTGACGTTCCATGAGAGGATCTTAATTTTTTTCTGATTTGTCTCCATTTATTTATTTATTTTTGATAATTGCTTGTACATTTGAGCATTTGGACATTGTTTTAAGCTAGTGTGAGTAGGGTTGAAAAGTGATAAAGGCACCAGTCAGTTAAATGATACTGATGCCCTATCCCCTGAGGCTAACATAGAGGTGGGTAGCGCAGGCTTTTGGGTGTGAATGGAGACTTTGATATCCACACTATTGGGTCCCATTTGCTCAAAGATAGTAAATACTGAAACAAGGATGTGCTCCTTAGAAGAGCAAGTAGTGAAACTTGTAGGATGCCGTAAGACATCTGGTGTTACATCATGTTCATCACTACAAGCATCAACCTCCAAAGGGGCATTACCCAAGCCCACCCAAAGGAAAGACGACACAAAGGCAAAAGAAAGGGTAGAAACAACACATCAGGGAGTTTCCAATGTCGCAACTAAAAATAAAATTAAAGTCCCCGCAAATGGCAATTCTAACACGAAGGATAGCGCCCAGAGTAAATAAAAGGGCACTACACAAGGGAAACAGCCTGTCCTACCCCTAGAGAAAAGGGTAAACACCCAAGGAGGGGATGAGGTACCAGGGAGGACTGGGTCCGAACAGTTGAAGGCCACATGTCCCTTGGGAAATTCAAAGCGCCGTGACATACCATTGGTAATGAACTTAACACCTGAAAGTAGTTCTTATGTCACGGTTCTTTGCAATGTACCCAAACTGCGGGAAGGACAAACGGAATCAATAGAAACTCTCAAGAACAAAATCCTTCACTGTTTGATTAACAATTGCAGTTACGGGGGGAGGAGCTATGCGGGCATCCAAGATGGTCGCGTGAGCAGAGAGCTCCCGAGACCCGCGCCGCCCTCATCGATCTATACTTTCGATATCCTGGTTATTTTGATGGGCTTTTGAAGTACCACTCTTGCTGATACTGCTGCACTTTTCAGGGCTGAGATCGGACTTTGGGAACCATCTCTACGTCGTCCTAAGTTTTCTGGCCTAGCCCCGGACTGGACCGGGGTCTCTGCTGCTCTGGATGGCCGAGCAGTAATTCAACAACAACGGTCGCCTGACATCTGCTCAACCAGTGGTGTTGTCACTTTCACTTTCGGTTTTCCTTCCACCTCCGAGCTGACTACCTAGGGAGCGCACTGCATTTCTGGCATCGGTAGTCTAGCCAGCTGTGCGTTCTGACCATAGCCCTGGGCCGGCAGGATGCGATTCTTCGTGTAAGTGCTGCTTTGGAGACCAGCGGATCGCTGCCATTTTCACCAGATCCGGGAAGACCCTTCGGGGTGCTGATTCCAATATGGCGACTAAACCCGAGACGGAGAAACGCAGGACAAAAGTGAATACTCGTGAGGGATCAGTCCAGTCCAACGTAATGGACCGCTACACTCAACCAAGAGGCTCCCCCAGCGCCGCTGGCCGTAGTCTTGAGGACCCGAGGACGGACCTGGCGGCTACATCGGAGGTGTCCCTCCAAGATCTCATGGCCGCCATTGCTGGGATCAAGACGGACATGGGTCAACAGTATGAGGCCATTGTATCCAAGATTGACACGGTGGCGATGTTACCCTTATTAGAGCTGACTTGGCTAAGACCAATGAGAGGATCAAAGCCTTGGATCTTAAAGCCACCATCTGGTTACCGACATGGCGGACGCGCAATCGGAGATCGGTAATCTGCGGTCATCGCATGATCTGCTGGCCAGACGCATGGAGGAGTATGATAACAGGGCCCGATGGAACAACATTCGCCTGGTTGGGGTACCGGAGGACAGTGGTGCTGCTTCTATCGTTCTATTGGTCGAAGAATTAATTGTGACCAAACTTGCTCCCGCAGGCCTCAGCAAGTTCTTTGCGGTCGAGTGTACGTACCGCTTCCCGGGTGGACAGACCAAGCCGGGGGCTCCCCCGAGGCCTATTATTGCTCGGCTATTCCACTTTCGGGACAGGGACGCCATCCTTCAGGCCTCTCGCAGGCATGGCCCGCTGAAATTTGAGAACAGCTCCATTTCTATCTACCCTGACTTCACTCCTCAAGTGCAGCGGCAACGATCGGGATTCCTGAGAGTGAAACGTCGATTGAGGGACTTGGGACTTAAGTACGCGATGCTGTTTCCAGCTCGCCTTTGCATCGAGTATAGAGAACGTACTTTCTTTTTTGATCAACCGGACAGTGTTGGCGATTGGCTGGACTCATTGCCTAAGGAGGACACCGAGAGCGGAGGCCCCGGAGGCGCGGACGGAGGTGCATCGGCACAGGAGTGACATTTTGGTTCCTGAGGTCCGATTCTGGGTCGTAGTTATCTACAGAGTATTGTCTATATGTTCTCACTGTTAGGCCCGGGGGTGGGGCGGGGTGGGATCGTCTCTCCTTTCCTCCTCAGGGGTTCTTTGTGTAGATTTTCATGAAGGGGCGACAGGCACGCTGCAGTTTCGGGTGGCTTTTGAGTCAGCAGGGGTGCAGGGTGGGGGGTGTTGTAATGGGTTCTTGGTTGGGGGTAGGGGGAGGGGTTTGGTTTATTTTTTGTGTTCTATGTCTTGTTTCTCACATGGTACTTTTTCATCTGCTTGTATCCTTAGCTCTGGGGTTCCGGGAGAGGGTGGTTTGGGGGTACTACGGGGATGGGGGGTGATATGAAAGTGCTGTCTTGGAACGTTAATGGTCTGGGAGACAGGATTAAGCGTGGTATTGTGCTTCAATTTATTAGACGCAGTTCCCCTGATGTAGTTTTTCTGCAAGAGACCCACTTGACAGGGAACACTTGTAAAGCCCTAGATCGCCGAGGCTACCGACTGGTGGCACATGCTGGTTTTACATCCGGTTCCCAGGGGGTTGGTATAATGGTAAAATCCTCCTTGCCCCTTGAGATAGATGAAGTCGCTCTTGACGATCGGGCCGATATGCTGCTGTTTCGGGGAGATGAGAGGGGATGCTGATTGTAATTGTTGCTGTTTATGTTCCTCCGGGACTACAGGCTACCACTTATGCTGACCTTGGCAGGACTCTCCTAGGGCTTCCGGATGGTGTCCTTATAATGGGTGGGGACTTCAATTCGGTGGTGTCGGGTGAGTGTGACCGGCTACCCCCCAGGGTTTTGCTGTTGTCCCAATTGTGGCTCACTGAGCTGATAGAGACTTTTGGGTTAGTAGATGTCTGGCGGATGTTGCACCCTACACAAACTCAGTACACTTTTCACTCTGGTGCCCACGGCAGCCTCCTGAGGATTGATTACTTTCTAATGTTAACTGCTAATACCTCCCTGGTGCGTGGGGTCCGACATCTTCCTAGGGGTATCTCTGACCATTCCCCCCTGCTACTTGAACTTTCGGTGGGAGGCTTTTCTGGGGGTAGGGTCCCTCCTCTTCATCCCTGGCACTTTAGGAATCCTCAGCTTCGCTCAGACCTGGTTAAGGCCATTGACTGTTATTTTGATGAGAATGAGGGATCCGTCGCTTCCCCTACTACCTTGTGGGAGGCTTTCAAGACCGTTATACGGGGTTCCGCATTGTCCTTTATTGCTGCTGATAAGAAGGCCAGGAGAGAAAATGTGTCAGCTCTTGAGGCGGAAATTAATACGCTTGAAAGTGAGTTGGGTGGTGACGATACCCCTGCAATTTTGCACTCCTTAGCGCTGAAACAGGCAGACTATAGGGCCTTGGTGACTGACGCTGCTAAAGTGATGCGTATGAATCAGCTGGCCGGCTCTATGATGTGGGTGATAAGGCTAGTAAGCTGCTGGCGTGGTTGGATAAATCTGAGAGACTGAATCGTGTGGTGCCCGTAATAACCCGTGAGACTGGAGTGTGTGTGACTGATCCGGGGGAGATTGTCGAATGTTTTGTGGACCATTTCCAAACAGTATACCGATCTGTGAGTGATCGAAATGAGGCTGACTCCCGCTTGCTTTTGCGCGACATCGCGCTGCCCTGTGTCGGAAGAGGACGCGCCTATTACGGTGGATGAGATTGCCGTTGCCATTCGGTCCTTGCGATCAGGCAAGGCTATGGGGCCCAACGGTTTACCTATCGAGCTATACAAACTGCGACCGGACAAAATGGCGGCCCATCTGCGCACTATGTTTGTTGACGCATTCGAGGCGGGCCTCCTCCCTTCCGACAAGCGTCTGGCTACTATAGTAGTCATTTACAAGGACGGCAAGCCTCGTGATCGGTGCACCTCTTATCGCCCTATCTCGTTGCTTAAAGCCAAGCCTAAGATCCTAGCTAAGGTCCTTGCTAATCGCTTGCTGACAGTTATCTGTGACTTGATCCATCCGGATCAGTCCGGTTTTATTCCTCATTGGAATACGGCGCTCAATCTCCGTAGACTCCACAGCGTTCTCGCGAGAGCTGAGACCCTTACTGAACCCGCTGTCGTGGCTTCCCTGGATGCCACGATGGCTTTTGACACCATTGAGTGGCCATATTTGTGGGCGACCCTTTCGAAGTTTGATTTTGGCCCTAACTTTATCGCGTGGGTGCGGCTTCTGTATGAACAACCGTTGGCCCAAGTCATAGTTAACGGCAGAGTTTCTGGACCGTTCACATTGGGGCGTGGCACCCGTCAGGGGTGCCCGCTATCTCCACTTCTCTTTGCTTTGGCATTGGAACCACTGGTGGCGTGGCTTCGATGGGAGCCCTCGATTAAGGGGATCCGGTGGGCACCGGACCTGGAGGATCGCGTCTCGCTATACGCAGACGATATTCTTCTTTATTTTACCTCACCTCAGAAATCCCTCAACGTGCTCTTCGAAGTTCTCACCTCTTTTGGAAAGAACTCGGGGCTCGTTATTAATTGGACCAAATCGTGTGTGTATGTTATAGCGGGGAGCTGCCTCCGCTACCTCGTAGATTCCCGATCCAAGTGGCAGAGATTGGGTCAAGTATTTGGGAATTTTCATTTCTATGGATTCCTCTGTGCGGTATGACCGTAACCTCTATGCTCCTCTTCGTCGCCTTAAACAGGATGTACGGAGGTGGCGTGGCTTGCCTCTGTCCCCATTGGGACGAGCAGCACTTTTTAAAATGATGTCCCTCCCTAGGTTTTTGTATGCCTTCCAGAATTTTTTTGACCCTGTTCCCTCCCGTTACTTCCGCGAGGTTGAAGGCCTTCAGAGGCAGTTAATTTGGGACGGACGAGCTCATATCTCCTTATCTAAACTCACGCTCCCATGGTACGATGGTGGCATAGCCCTACCGGACATCAGGCGGTACTACTGGGCCTCACAGCTAAGTGCGATTAACCACGCAACGTATTCCCCGGGGCCCACTCCCGCCTTCGCTATGGATAAACTCCTGTTGCCGGGCGGCAACTTTATTAGGGCCCTATATTCGAAGGCACCACTCCGACTTCTGACTGGACCTACGAAATGCGCCGTGCGTGCATGGAAGGATGGGACTGTGGCCACAGGTTGGAGTGATAGATTGACGCGAATGACTTCGTTATATGACTCTGAGCGGCTGGGTGGCCTGTGGTGGACGAAAGGGTTTGACAGATGGGAAATGATCGGTATTAGCAAGGTGGAGGATCTTTGGGCCAGAGGCACAGTAAAGTCCTTTGAGGCCCTGAAGGTAGAGTATCAACTGGATGATAGGGAGTATTTTCGTTATCTTCAGGTACGTCACGCCCTGCTCTCTGCTTTTCCCCTGGGACGGAAATCCCCCAGGCATCCCCGCTGGAGGATCGGATTCTGGACCGCCATGTGCCGGACAGTACGATTCCTCTAATTTATAAAAAGCTTATTAACACCAGGGCTGATCTTCTGGTGAAACTTAGGACCTCTTGGACAGCAGATGGCCTCGAACTGGATGACGAGGATTGGCAAATGGCGATTTCCTCCCCCAGGGAGGTGGCTATTCCGGCTCGCCTTCGTTTTGTGCAGTTGAAGATCCTCCACCGAGTCTACATGACTGGTACGCGTCTGGTTCGGATGGGGTTTTCGACTGATGGGTTGTGTAAACGTGGCTGTGGTATGGATGGCACCTTTCTCCACATTCTATGGGAATGTCCGGTTATTTCTGCTTCTGGTCCAGAGTGCATGATGTAATGGGGCGAGTCACCGGGGTCTCCCTCCTCCCTGAGGCGAGGCGCTGCCTGCTTAATGTGTGGGAGCCTACGGATTGTACGGCCGCTCAGACCTTTTGGATCACTCTGGGCAACATGGTTGCCAAGAGCGACATAGGGCAACTCTGGGGCTCCCACAGACCACCTGGAATAAGTGCTTGGAAAGAAAACATGGACTGGTGCATGTTTCGGGAAAAGACGGTATATGAGGCTCGGGCCGTCCCAAGAAGTGGGGTAGGATCTGGTCACAATGGAATGAATACCGTGGAGACATCTGTACCCCACCACTTGATTTCACTGCTAATATTCCCTCGTCCCCGTAATTGACGTTCCTATAGACTGGCTACTACGCCTTTTTAATGCACCTCTTCGCCGTCTCCCCGCCCCTCAGAAAGCTGTCTTTATTCTTAGGGATTGTTTTCCCCTCCCCCCCTCCCATGCCCTAGACATTGTTTCCACCATGTGAGTGTTTGTGTTGTTTGTTTTGAATTTCATCAAAATTATAAAATGATACCTACGTGATCCTCCCTGTGATGTTTGATGCCACTGCACCGTAGTGATGCGATTTAGGGTTTTTTCCGCAGCGCAATGTGGTTGGTTACCCTGTCGATTGTCATAGCGGCCGGCCCGATTGGGTTGTAGGCAGACGCTGTGTACTGTGCATTCAATGATAAAGGTTTTAAAATAAAACAAAAAACAATTGCAGTTACCCCATCACGGGTATGGAACAGATATTACTTACCCAAAGAGTGAGATGGATAGGCCCAGCGCCGAAAACCTTTGACGGGGATTGCGTGATAATAAATTTTAGGTCACCAAGCTGGGCACATGCAACTTTACTTAATGCCCCCCCACCGTCACGCAGAGAATTTAACATGACATTATTGCCTTTGGGGTACTTTTATAGACACTTACGGATTAATCACCCAGTATCCGAACGTAGATTTTTTGGCCCCAATGTCATAAACTGTGTGCCCTTCCCACGAGAAGTATACCCATCGCAACCCTGCATCCCGCTGTTCAACAGATATGAATATTTATCCAGGATGGAGGAAAATGATTGACATACAATTATGAAAAAGGCACCACCTGGGTTTGAGGCAGACGAGATGTACACATTTGACAAGGGTCGTGGCAAAAGAAACAGACAAAATCCAAAAATAGGTAATATCACAGGGTACATAGCTGCTGGAATTAGTGAGAGCAGTCTGACCTGTAAGTCAGTTTTGGTTGTTCCTGCTGAATCTTTGGTAAAGGTGGGTGCCTCCACAAATACAAACGCAAATCCAAACTTTGATCCAAATTTAGAAGTGATACCGGGCACGGAAAGCGTAGAACAGGAAGGGTACACGTTAACCACCTGGAATATTGCAGGACTGAAGATTCAGTTAGTCACCCCATTCTGGCAGGAGTTTATTACCCATGGTAGTGACTTTGTCTGTCTACAAGAGACATGGTGTACCGAAGAGGTTGTTGTGGAAGGATACACGTCTTACTGTCTTAATGCTGTACCCTCTCAAACATGAAGAGCTAAAGGGGGGCTGCTGTTACTTATATCGACTAAGTTAAACGGGTGTAAAGTGATAAGTTATACACCAATCGGTAACAACAGCCAAATCCTGAGACTAACGTTTGCGAAGGGTAGGGACCGGGTTTTAATAAATTATTATAATAACATTTTCAATAAGGAAAGAGAATCGCCATTAGGACCACTAGAGAAGGAACTAGATAGAGCATTGAACCTTTTTAGGAAACTTGTGGTTATCTTGTGGGCGGGCGATTTTAACATTCAGGTTTGCCCAGCGACATTAACTAATTCATGTGGTTTCATGAAGACCCATAGTACCACCACAGTAAATGATGATCATATTATACACTTCCTACATTGTGATTATGGCATGGCATTGAACACACTTATGGCAACATTTGATCTCGAGCTGTTAGATTGTTCAATGAAGAAAGGACATATTAAATGCCCAACATTTACGGGGAGGAACAGGAACAGTAATATAGATCACATTGTAATTTCAGGAAATAGTTCTTTTAAAGACCTTTGGATAGCGGAGCAGGCGGTTAGCGACCATAATAGCATCTCCATAGTATTCTTAGATTGGGGTAGAAAAATACCTAATACTGGAGACTGACTTGTAGATATTCTCCCTGTCCGGCCCAACGGGGTAAGAATAAAGTGGGATGGTGTAGATCCCCCGACGATTCAAAAAGAGGTGGTCACCAGATGTAGGGATGCCATTGACTACTGCCTTAAGGAGGACGTTGTACCTGAAACTTTATTAACAACTTTTTCCGAAATAAACAACTTAATCAAAAAATTGTTAACTAAAATCCCTATGCGAATAAACAGGGTGGCTCGACGTGGTTTAACCAAAAGTGTACTTAGGCATTACATCAACTTAAAATAGCGCTAGGGTCTAAGCCTCGTAACCAACTGATCTCAGAAAGGTTTAAAAGCAAACCTTGCTGACGCATAAAAAAGAACTGCGGCAAGATGCCTGGGACAATCTAAGCATGGCTGTTGACACCAAAAACAGCAAACTTTTTTGGGACACTGTTAACAGTCCTTTTTTAAAGGATAACTGTACTCCCGAACTGACATCTCACGTAAATTGCCCTGAATGGATTCAACATTTTTCTAACATTTTTAATCCCGATAGGTTGGTTTTAATTTTACCTTCAGATAATGACTTTACATGGCCTAGATTACCGCTATTAATTGTTGATGAAGAGGTGAGGGAAGGGTTAATAAACAGCAATGGGGGAAAAGCACCGGGCCCGGACAGTGTCCTGATAAACCTGTACAAGGATTTGATGGGTCTATGAGCCCCGATTCTGAGAACAATCTTCAATATTGCAGCCCTGGGTATTTTCCCTGTTACACTGTTACTTTTCAAAAAGGGGTCACGATCGGAAGCCAGTAACTATCGGCCAATCTCATTGCTGGACTCCTCCATAAAAGTGATGAGCAGGGTACTTTTAAAAAGACTGGAAACCTGGGCCACAGAAAATGGGGCTTTAACATCAGTTCAATGTGGATTCCGTAAGGGTCTGGGAACAATCGAACAATGCGTTAATTTAGATCTTCTCATCAGCAAATACACTGTAGCCAAAGAGGGTAACCTGTTTATGTGCTTTGCAGATCTGAGTAGCGCGTTCGATTTAGTGGACCATTCCCTCTTGTGGAAAGTGTTGCTCGAATCTGGGGCCCCGGAGGAGATAGTATTTTTTCTGGCAAGAGTAAATGAGAGGCTAACATGTAGTGTAAGATATGGGCCTACAGGTGAACAAACTCCTTTTTTTTCCAGTAAAAAGAGGTATAAGGCAGGGCTGCATATTGGCCCCCCTTTTATTTTCTCTTTTTATTAATCAAATAGCCACAATATTAAATAACACCCCAGCAGATGCCCCAATAATTGATGGTACAGTGGTGTCTGTTCTGCTATATGCAGATGATGCTGTTTTAATTTCCCGTACCACTTTAGGCCTCCAGCGGGTTATTGATGAATTTGCACATTTTATAAAGGCTAGGAAACTTTTAATTAACAAGTCAAAGACCTATACCATGGCTTGCGGGAAGACAAAGAAGACATTAAGGCCTTTCATTCTTGATGGTTCAAAAGTACAAGCCATTAAAACCTTTTGCTATTTAGGCATTAACTTTGAACATAATGGTAAATGGGCAGGTGAGCAAGAAAATATCAAACTTAAAATGATAAGGAACACAAACAGGATTTTTCGTTTTGAAAGTAAACTAGGGGACCGGAGGCTAAAAGATATGGTGACCATCTATAACGCCAGATGTGTTTCCTCAGCCCTATATGGAGCTGGAGTATGGGGTCACTCCTCCACAGTCGAACTTCAAAAAAACGAGAACTGTTTCTTAAAACGGCTTCTGAGTGCCCCAGTGTCGGCCTCAAACTATCTCATCCACCAAGGAACCGGCCTTAAATATATATCGGATTTAGCAGCTCTACGCCCATTGCTATTATGGCGTTCAATTTGGGATAAGAGCGAGACCGAGTTTACACAAAGAATAATTAGAGATTGTTTTAAATTAGATTACTGTTTTCGCTTCCCTTGGTTGAGCTATATTATTTACTGGTGTAGTACTTTGCTTGATTTTAACATTCTAAAGGAGTCAGAATACGCAATCCCCTTTACAAAGAAAGAAATTAAAGATCTGTTTTTATTACACAAAAGGGAAGAGCGACTAAAATTAATCAGGACCCAAAAAACTTTTATATTTTATAAACAACTCGGACTCAAAAATAGGTTTCAGGCATACCTGACAGATGTGTCAAGTCCTTCCCACCGTTTTGTCCTGATACGCCTGAGGTTGGAGATTGTCCATCATTTAGTATCCTTTCCAGAAATAGGAGAAAGGTCCCCGATGAAATGCCCTTGTGACAATATCTTCTACCAGAGTTGTTGCCATTTTTTATTATTTAAATTATTATTGAGTAAACCTTTTACTATCTCCCCCTGTAGCCAATAAATGAAACAAGCATTGGCATAGTCAATTGTTCTAGCATTCGTCAAGCTGCCTAATGACTGCCAGCCTTTTGGCTTTGCCAATGTTTGTTTTGGTTTGTCATAGGTTTTGCAAAACTTTATTGTTGAGTGAGCTGCTAGGCCCCAGCCAATCCAAAGAAAACATGGCTTTTTGGTCTCAAACACCCACATTGTCTTAGTTCCTGGGACTGAAGAAAATTATTTTGTGTAAGGTTGTTTTCCTTGTGAAAGTGCAGAATGCAATCACTCACAGTGAAGTTAGTCAAGCCCTGAGGTGGGCTAACTCATTGCACCATGCCACATCTAGTGATGGGTGGAAGAAAAATGTGAATGACTCCACAACTGGCCAGTAGAAGACCTGGCTGAAAGCCCCTCAAAGAACATGTATCATGCAAATAATTATAGCAAAATCAAAAGGTCTCGGCTAGCGCAAGACATAAAAAATCATATATGTTTCTGTTATCATTGTCCATAACACGTCTTTGTTCGCCGATTAAATACAATCTGAAGCCCGACCCCTCTCTGTAAGTCCTTAAGCTGTGCCTCAGCACATCAGAGGTATCAGGCCGTGTGCGCCTCGGCTTTCTTTCAGCCAGGTGCAGCCATTGTCAGTGCACGGTCTGCATTCATCAGCAGCCTCGCCAGGTCTAAATAGCTTTGTGTTTCACGAAATACCAAACAGGAATCGCTTGCCCGTGATCTGTGACTGAGCGATGTAATTAGCTAGATAACTCCCAATTACAACATGTAGGATATTAGCTGAATTTTTGTACCTCTTAAACGAAATCCACTGAAAGCTGGATGATTAAAGCCCACCTTTAAGGGCTTTGTGCTGATAGGTGGGTGCTCAGACCCGAGGTGGCCTTTTGACATTGTTCAGTTCACTGCCGGTGGCATTTGACATGCACCTAAGGATAAGTGGTCGGTGCTATTAGCAAAGACTTGAAAAAAGACACTTGTCACTTCGGGTCAGCTATCTCTTAACTTCATCCTGTAAAATGTCACGAGTGCCCGCAGGCCTCTTCTTTTCTTATCGACTTCTACCAGACACAGAATTATTCTTCTGAAGTGCTGTGCGTGAAAAAGGCTCCCATGCTGCACTTTTACAGAGGCATGTGACAGCAAAAGGTTTTAACAGTGTCTGGTATGAGCTAGAGAAAAAAGATCGCATACATGAATAGGAATGGCTGGGGATTTTGTCACTGGATTCTGTACTGTGTATTTCTAAAAGAATTGTCTGCGTTATACATTTGTAAACAAGTATGACATTGAGTTACTGCAAAGACATGTAAGGCAGCACCGAGTTTGCAATAAGGTTTGAATTTTAAATGACATTTAAAAAATGTATTGTTTGAGCTCTAAATATTGTAGGTAAACAATAAAATGGATTTAATAATGATGAAATCGTGGTCAGGGGGGAAAACTCAGAAGGTAACCCCCAGATATCCAGTACTGCCTCGTATTTAGTTCACATAATTCGCAAATATGATATTCCTAGATCCTCACATTTGTACTGTATCGTGGCACTTGCATGGTGCATTATACCTCGCTGTGGGCGCTGATGCTCAGTTTAGCAGTATTAACTTGCTTTTACACAGGTAACTGGTAACTGTGGGGGAGTACGTGGGTGGCAGTGTTGTATTTATTGCGAATATATGTAGGAAGCGTTTTGGTGTAATGCATGTGTGACTTGAGAGGTGCACTTATCTTGTGTTGGGGTGGAGCGTCTATCTCTGTAACAGAGCAAAGATAGGCATGAAAAACATATTATGACTTAGCTAGGTGCTAGAATTCACTCTGCAGATCCCGTGTGCAGAATCATAGTTTCTATTATGCTATAAGCACTGGAAAGAGGCAGGTTCCTACCTGGATGGTCTGTTATGGTTGGGGCAAGAGTACTAAAGCATATGGGCATCTGAATAGCACCAACCTAGCAGGGGTGCTATTTGTGTGTAGACCTGAAGAAGGGGTGTAATCCACGTAGCAATACACACAAGGCAGAGAGCAGTCAGAAGACTAAAATAATTGCAAATGGGCAGGAATGAGAGTTGGTGACATGAGCAGTAGTCATGCACATTTTTGGAAGGCATGATTACTGCTTACTGTTGTAGAAATACCCCTTATGAGCAAGGAAAAAAGTGGCGCGGCAAGTAAGGCTAACACTCCAATCAGAAACAACCCATTCTTTAAAGACCCACAATTCACCTCCTACTGTCAGGCTGAAAGAGACCAGACGTTTGAGCAGGGGTTTGTGCCTGAAACTTCTCACATGCTCCTGAAGGCTTCCATAGGTGGATGAGCACCAGATGGCTGCACCCTAGTCGATTTATGGTTCAGACCCTAATGATGACGCTGGGATTCTCATACAGATTTTCCTTACCAATCCTTAGAATCCCTGGCCAACTAGATCTCTTTAGTCTGCAAAGAAGTGTAAAGGGAAGTTCTCTATGTTCATGCTTATGACAATTATTCCAAGGGCCAGATAAATCTCAATCCAAAGGACTACTGACTATGTATGGGAGCTCCGTAACACTCATTTTCGGGCCAACAACATCCACAAAGGACCCTACCTGCTGCAGTGGGAGGCGACACCAACTTCCTGCCATTGGTGCTGTTGTCCCGGGCTGTGGGCTGTGTCTCCTGCTCTCCCCCGCCGCCGCATTCATCCTCACTGCGGCCGCCGAGGGGGGGACCACAGCCCCCAGAGCGCACCACGGACATCGCCCACCCACCCACGGCCATTTCCGCACCCGGAGGCGTTTAAAGCACCGGACCTCCCTCAAAGGAGTGGGAGCTCCGTAACACTCATTTTCAGGCCAACAACATCCACAAAGGACCCTACCTGCTGCTGTGGGAGGCGACACCAACTTCCTGACATTGGCGCTGTTGTCCCAGGCTGTGGGCTGTGTCTCCTAGTCTCCCCCGCCGCCGCATTCATCATCAACGCAGCCACCGAGGGGGGGGGGCCACAGCCCCGAGAGCGCACCTCAGAAATAGCCCCGCCCACCCACGGCCATTTCCACTCCCAGAGGCGCTTAAAGCACCGGAACTCCCTCCGTGTTGCGGGACGTGCGCGGGCGTCGCTGGGCTGAGCCCGGGCAGAGGGCGGGCCATCTGTGGCCATCAGGGGACGGCAAGGGACGGGACGGGTCACCCCCAAAGAAACATCGTCTAATATGGGTAAGCGCAAATTACAAACTTCTGCAAATGGAGGCAGTGTTAAATCTAAAGTTCCACGCAATTCCACTAATTCTACAAACATTTTCTCCTATCTTACTTCTGCTATGGGTAAACTAAATAAAGAAATTGCAACCACTGAACGAGAGTTGGGACTCGAAATTTCCACCATAGAGACATCAGTTACATCTTTAATTGAAAGGCAGACTATTCCATTGGAGCCCGTGATTTATAATAATAAAATGAATGACATCTTACCCCCTCCAACTACCTCAAGTCCCGAGGATGAAGTGGTCGTTAATGCCCCTATTGTTAATAGCCCTTCTGGGGAGGCTAAAAAAGTAGCTATGAAACTTGTTAAGAGGCAGACAAAAAAGCATAAAATCCCTGCCCCACTCCACCAGAAAAAAGGACAACCCGCATCTTGACATTTTGAAACCTCTATGAGAGACATGGTTGAGAGCATACTCACAGAAAAACTGGAAACGATACTGACCCAGATCTCTAGTGACATTATTGAAACGTTAAAAGATTGTGTAGCAGAAATCCTGAAAAAATGTGAACGTATAAACACATTCATAGCCTCAAAAGACCATTCTCCCCCACTGTCTAATGTTAACCTGGCCAATAAACCCCGAGTCCAGCAAACCCAGCCAAAGGGGATATCAGATGAATGTATGCCATCAACTCGTCTGAATCCACCCTCTTCACCGACGCTACATAGTGGGATAATTCCTACAGGCCATGTCCCCAATAGCTCCCCATCTCACCAAGATATCTCTACAGCAGAGAGGGAGCATAGTAAGAATAGGGGTATGGAACATAAACACACTATTCATCTACCCCCAGAGGCTACACCATATGTAGCTATACTAGTAAATGTACCCCCCTTGAAACCTGGAGAGCAAGAGTCCCAGGAAACCCTGTTAAGAAATATCAAGGTTTGGTGTGACGAAAACTGCACGGGGGTAAAAATCTTTCCGTTAGTATAAACATGGGGAGACGTGTGGGGTGGGTAGGTAACACAAAAAAAAACCTCAACGGAGATTGTCTTATTGTGAACTTTAATAGACCCTACGAGGCATCTCGGTTATTCTGGGATGCTACGGAAATGTTCACACAGAGAAGTGTGGCTCAGGGGTTAGAGGCGGCAGACCCGGAGGCTGAGATCGGCCCTGGACCAGGGTTCAATTCCCCGCCTCGACAGGGGTTGGGCTCAATAATTCCACAGACTCGATAATTCTCACACCGGTGCCTACTTGACTCACGGGTTCACACTCTGCGACTCTGGGCAATAGCTTGCTTAATCTCCACAATGGCCCCTCGCGGCGGCATGCCTGGCTTTCACCTTGTGGATACCCTGCCGGGGTATCTCACAGGGGAATACCAGGACGGGTTCCCTAAGCAAGCGCATAGATGCCTGCGATGTGGGCGATTTGCGCTATATAAATACATGTACATTTACATTTACATTTACACAGGAGGGAGAGATACGAGCACTACCACTAGGGTTCTTTTATCCCCGGCCAGAGTTACATAGGAGGAGTATAGGGGAGAACGGGCGTATAGGTACAGTAAGAAACCCAGTAAGACAGTCGGTACACCTAAATAGCTGGGCCACCCAAAAATCTGGATTACTACCAAAAGCTCATAATCTTAGTACTACTGTGATTAAGGGGGGAATTGCATTGTCAAACAGATTTACACCCTTATCTCACTTAGGTGATATTGATTGACTGACACAAGAATGCTCACCAAACTGGTCCAAATGTACCCTAGTAAATCAGGAAAGAAGGGAGCTTTCTGTAAAACTGATGAGCTGGAATATCGCAGGCCTACGTTCTAAGAGGGATGATAAGGCATGGATTGAGTTCATGAAGCAGTATGATATAGTGGCACTCCAAGAAACGTGGGATAGGGAGTGCAATTTTTGGGTGAATGGGTTTACCTCATACTCTGTAGCTGCCCGTACATCTAGATCAGGAAGGGACAAAGGAGGACTGATGATTTTAATATCGGTTAATATAAAAGGTATAGTGAAGGAGCTTAATAGTACCTCACCTAACTTCCTAGCTATAGAAGTTTTAATGCCGAACAATAACAAAGTCGTATATATTAACTTCTATAATGCAATACAGGGAGAATGAGCATCTCCAATCACTATCAAAATTCTTATCCTCATATAAAGAAGCTCAAACCACTTTTTTATGTTATCCTAATGGGCGATTTTAATATTCATTTATGCGACTTAAACTGCCAGTATAAGGATTTAGATTACCCGGCTTATTCAGCTTACCAGCATTTCGAACATAATGCAAAGGGGGCTGCTCTGGAGGATCTACTCACAGATGTAGACCTGTTCGAACCTGAGTTCGCTGACATAAAGGATCGGGTACCCACATATAGTGCAAGGGAAAGTGAAACTATCATAGACTATATGTTCCTATCTCCTGGCTTGTTATGTTCAGTTATATTTTATAATGCTATCCAATCCATGTTCAGTGACCATAACCCAGTGGTGTTGGAACTGGATAATAATTCACTTTGCTTTAATAAAACAGAGATCCCTAAAGTGGTAACTGAGGTTGTAACTAAGGATCAGGGGAGGAGATTAAAATGGAATAAAATCATACCAGAAGAGTTCTTTAATACAATTAGATCTAAGGTCGGGAATGAACTTAACACCTGCAGTGACCCACTCAGAATCGGGGGGGAAGTTGTACCATCTTTCGAGGTAATCTGTCAACAGGGCTCAATTGAACTTACAATGAAGCGACAACAGAAAACAAAACCGGTGCATAGATGGTTTGACCATAATTGCACTAAAATTCATAGTGATCTCTTGCAGGCTCTTAATAAGAAGCCCAGAGATAAGTCTGAGGTCTCCTCCTTAAGGAAAAAATATAATACTACTTTACAAATACGTAAAAATGAAATAAAGAAAGAGGCATGGGACTCGCTATATGACAAAGCCACCCTGAGGAATAGCTCTAAATTCTGGACCATCGTTAATTCTCCTTTGTTTAATGGGGTAGAAAACGCACCATTAGAAGTTAACATCACAGAAAGGGAATGGTTAAATCACTTTGAGAACATCTATGGAAGTAACTTGGAACTTGACACTTATGTGACACATTCTAGAGAGCTAGTGGGGCCCCTGCCGAGTTTTACCATAAAGGAAGTAGAGAAAGCAATAGCTGAAACGTCGGGACAGGAAGCACCGGGCCCCGACTGGGTACCTCCTGATATGTATAAGGCAAACCCTGACCTCTGGTCAATAATACTTACTAATGTTTTCAATCTAGCAGCAAGTTCTACCCCGGCCACTCTCCCTAACACCTGGTCCCGCTCCATTATAATACCAGTTTTTAAAAAGGGCCAAAGGGGGGACCCAAGATGTTACAGACCGATTTCCTTGATTGATTCATCAATCAAAATATTGGGGAAAGTAATCCTGGCCAGGATAACTGCTTGGGCCACAGATAAAGCCATCTTATGTGACACCCAATATGGCTTTAGAGGGGGAAGAGGTACAGAAGACCAGTACCTAAACCTACATCTTATAATCAACAAATACACGGTAGCGTCCAAAGGTTATATTTTTCTGGCATTCATGGACTTATCCACAGCTTTTGACCTAGTCAAAAGGTCAAAGCTGTGGAAGTTTCTCCTGGAGTTGGGACTAGATCAGGCGTTGGTGAATTTTTTACCTGAACTACACAGAGACCTTTCTGCATTGATTAGAATGACGCAAGAGGGAAAATGCACGACTGAGTTTAAATCTGGTAGAGGGGTGCGTCAAGGCTGTATATTGGCCCCAATGCTGTTCACACTTTATATAAACTCCCTGGAAGATGCCCTGCTAACTGCAACATCTGATATTCCGCGTATGGGAGGAACGTCCATCCCTGTACTCCTATACGTGTTATTGGCTAGAACACCAAATGCCTTACAACGACTCCTTGACTCGTTCGGGGAGTTTATGAAAAAATTGGACCTAGTTATCAACACAGAAAAATCCCATGTTATGTCCTTAGGGAGCAGAAGAAAGTACTTTAAAACAGTCTCCTGTAATGACTCTATAATAACTAAGGTTAAAGTCTTCACCTACCTAGGGATTGTGTTTGACGATGTAGGTTCATGGGCACCCCAAGTACTGAATAAAGTAGCTGGCGTAAGAAGATCAGCGGCCGCTATTCTAGGTTTTGCAAAGAGACTGGGTGGAAACCGGGGGAAACAATCCTGTCTATCTATAAAGCAAAAAGTGCGGCCATTGCTAGGCATGGGGCCGCAATATGGGGCTTTAAGGACATAACTCTCATCCAGAGAGAAGAAAATAAATTCCTGCGAGCCCTTTTAGGTCTTCCCCAATCAAAGGCTAGTTATGCAGTACATCTGGAGCTTGGGTTGGGATACATCTCAGATCTATTGAATATGGCCCCCATCCTGCAATGGATAAAAACATGGTTGAACCCAAATCTTACTTTGAACCATAAGATCATTAAGGACTGTATGGCTCTCAATAAAGTGGCGGAAATACAATGGCTGTCCTATATTAAATCCACATCTAATTATCTGGGACGCCCAGAGATCTACTCCAATCCAGAAAGTCTAATTAAGGCAGATATCAATTGGGTAAAAACAAACTTTTTAAAATCTAGGGAATTGGACCGTGAAGCAACAGAACGTTGTAAACCAACTGTGAGGGCTCATTATTTGTCGATACTGTCATTGTCTATTCAACCGTATCTGACAATTGTTACCAAACCCTTTCACCGATGGTTGCTCACTAAATTCCGATTGTTACTGGGAAATTACAAGGAGTGGAGCAAACCAGAGGAAGCAGCTCCCTGCAAATGTGACGATCATTCATACCAGGACACGGTGCACTTTGTGTTTTTTTGCCCATACTATACGGAAGGAAGGAAAAAGTTTATTACTCCACTGCTAAGAAATAGGGGTTTCGTGCAAGTAAAACCTGCTTTACTTTACCTACAACTAATGGAATCCCCCGTTGTTATGTTTGGGGTGGCAAATTTCCTGGTAGCCTCCATTCATAAGAAAAAGATGGGATTATTAGGGCAAAACTCTAAGGTCAATGTAACATCATAAACTGAAATAATTTTTTTACAATTAATTGAGTATATACATGATGTCAAAATCTTGTTTGTAAATTTGTTGTCCCATAGATTATTGTGTATAATTTGTAAGATATATTGATTAATTACCAACTCAACAACACTGTGTGTTATGTATATATGAATGTAAATAATTTTTAATATTTTTGTATTTTTGATTTTAACATGTGATTGAATAGCATACTTTTATGATTTTAAAATAATCGAATAAAGTGGATTTGGCTTGACTATTGGAGTTTAAAGATTTATTACAAAGCCAAAAATAACTGAACATACAAGCACCTCAGCAAGAGGTTTAAGAAATAAACCGGCACTAATACAAACATAATCCCACGCAGAAGTCTCAGATGACTCACAATTAAGAGCAATGTGAGTTCCAAAAGCATCAGGCAAGCGATAACAGTTCCCACTGGAAGTCTCAACTCCATCTGTTCCAAAAGGAAAGAATGAATTAGTCTGTCCCTACACTAATTCTAAGGTGACACCCCAACATAGCATACCTCCCAGGCAAGAGAAAAAGGTGTCAGCTGTGAAGGCTCCCTAAGAAGCGCATTCACCTTTTCCAGGTAAGTAACCCAAGCTACCAAGCTCGTTCTAAGATGACACTTAATTTCTCCTGCCTATTTCCCACTGAGACCCATGTCTAACTGCATTTCCAATTGGACTGCCTTAGACAGGACTCAGTCTGACTCCAACCGACTCTAACCCCATCTCCGATTGCGACTGGCCCTCCTCCGTCGGGGTGCTTTCCCTAATGCAAACCCCCAAAACAGTAGGCACGGCCATGTCACACCTCCCTCAGGCAGGTGCAGCCCCTCGTACTTATTCAGCACAGATTCCTCTTCTTCCAAAAACCGTTGCTGTGTCCTTGGATCCCAGGCTCCTTCTCCGCCAAATGTTGCATCTCTACATTCCAGTAGACTCCCTTCGTTCCCACTCCTATCAACCTAACTCTTAAAACAATGGATTATTTTACCTACCGAGCTACGTGGCCTTGCACCTGCAAAAGAAATGCATGAGAAACAATCCTGTACACGCTCTAAGTTACAACTTGAAATTCAACTGCGAACGGAGCCTTTTCCCAAGGAAACTTTCAAACCTACATTTCTGGTTATGCTAAGAAAATTACTGTTAGGTCTCTGCTGGCAATCTCATGTCTCAGTCCTTTACACTTTTAAATGCATTTCTAATATAACAACATAATAAGCAACACATTTAAACCATTCTAAAGCAATATTTCATTACACTTCTAAATGTTATTCCTTTTCATGTTAACATCACGCATTTCTTCAATGGGCAACCTACACGTGCAATTTTAATATGGCACGTTCAAATCTAATGCAAATTTAAACATGAAGCAATAATTTTGACGTTATTTAAGACACATTCTCGAACATTGCACTACATTAATCTTTAAATGATATAAGCACACAACTACATATTGCACTGATCCCCGGCCTAGTACTACATTATAAATCACACAATAACATGGTCCTCTAAATATGCGGGTGCTAACTACATGGGATTATGGTGCACCGCTATAATTTTCCAGAATAACATGGTGCTCTATCACTAACCAGACTGGTGCACTGCACGTATAAGGGTGAGAGATTAAGTGTGTGGTAGTCTGCGCCCTTACAGCACAGGAACAAATCAGCCTGCTCAGTGTTACCCTTCTATCATCACCCCTCAATGCGACCCCAAAACGTCTTAGATTCCAGAGACCTTTGCTTTTTTTTGTTCATTCAAGGTGGCATCTTTCAGGCCTTCTAGAATTTCCTCCCAGACAATTCCCTCCCACTTTCATTATTATCTGGAAATGATATTTCAGGAAAGACAATGTGATGAAGGGAGATTTACACTAATTCCATTATTTCAGCTAGGACAACAGCATGAAGAGTAATCCTGGTTTTCAAATGGCCTCAAGGTCATCAGGGGCACAAAACACATGGTGTCTCAGTGCATCACTGGAGTTAGAAAGGTCCAGGAAGGCTATGTAAGGGTGGAACAGCAGAGGAATAGAGGCAGTGGAATCTTGGGGTGTGGAAACGTGAGGAGGAATCAACTGCAGAGAAGAGGAAAGGGCATGCCTGAAGGTTAAAACCAGTGTACACTACAGGAAGAAAGAACAGAAAAATCCAGCTGCAGCCCAAACAAATTGGCTTATACCAATTTAACAGTGGAGCATGGTTACTCTCTCAGTGCATTGCCAGAAGTTAAGAACAACTGTCAAATCCCAAAAAGTCCCCGCTTTATAATAAGTGTTCCAAACAACGGCTTTACCAATGCCTGTTTGTAAGCCAAAAAACGAAACCACAAGGTCATTTTGGAACAATTTTTATTTTGTTTTGGGGGCTATTTGCTATCCCTATAAGAGAAGGACCTGTCTTGTGGAGAAAGGGGATAGCACTTTATACCCAGAAGAGAAGCCTGCTTTGAGTAGCCATCAGCTCAGCTGCCTGGTGACTAAGGATCTCGACAAGTGTTGTGGTTTCTATCCCATAATGTAGGAGCTGAATATTCCTTTGGAAAAGGGGGCAACTTACTGTGGAAAGGGGTGCTACTAGGATGTGCTGCAGGAGGACATTTTTTTAGAAAAAGAGAGCCCAACTGTGCAGGAAGGAACCTTTAGGAATCAGGAGGCCCCTGGAGTGGAGCACTGCTGACTGTCGGCATTATACATGGGGCTGACTGCCAAAACCGTCATCCAGCCTCAGGAGTCTCGGGGGCTACCCAGATTGACGGAATTAGTGTTGATATATTGTGTATGTCCATCTTCTGGGGAAATAGGCTTCAGAACCCATAAATAAATATAATCCTTCAGTCTCTGACACACAGCAGGGTGTCTACCAGGTAGACACTCATGTACCTACTCACCAACCCATGCAGCCACTTACACCCTGACTGACAGACTGATATAGACACTCACACAGATTAGTCAGTCACCCATACATTCACTGAGACACCTATAATCACTCACTTATACAGTCAGTCAGGCACCCACTAAATCATCCATACACCCACTCATTCTTCAATACACCTTGGGGTATATATATTTAACACTCATAAACTTTTTAGAAACACTCACATTAGTGATGTCATCTGTGATGTCATTTGAGATGTCATGAGTGATGTCACTGACCATGTCATGAGTGATGTAATGTGTGACGTCATAAGCAGTGCATTGCGGGGGCGAGAGTTTTAATTAGCTCAGCTAACTATAAAGGCTGAATTTCACAGGTTTTGTATGAGTTAAATGTCAGTCTAACTATAACGTTCCTGTAACTATTGTTTTTTCAGTGAATTTCTACAGTTTTTTAAATGCTAATTCCTTACTATAATGACCCTGAAACCTATTTTATATATAGTCGGAAGTTTGTGCGGAGTCGGAGGACTCCGTTTATCTTCAAGATTGTGATCGAAGTGAACCTTCGTGGCGCCGGCTACCAGCAGGCTAATTGTAGGTGAAGAGATTGTGACATTTAGAACTTGGAGCATTATGCACACGACTTTTGCCGTTTTGCTCTGTTTGACTGTGCTAATCTCTATACCTTCATCATTGCCAACATGGCGACAGCGGCTGACGTGCTCAAAGACCGTGAGCAAATAGCAAACGCTCTGTTTTTAAACTTACCAGACATTAATGAAAGCAGCAAATTTAATGACAAAATGGCAGATAAAAATGATGTTAAATCCAAACTGAAGAGACTTGAGAAGCTGCTCCGAAAGGAGCTTACTAAATGGTGGGAAAAAAAGTCCCTTGAAAAGTATAAAGAAGCCGGCAGGGTGCCACGAGGGTTGAGGGTTCTCATAGCGCCATCATTTGAGAACCCCAACCCTCTTATGTGTAAGGAGTGGGCGTCGAATAATTTAGAAGCTTTGATGAAGATGGTCTGTATCCTAATTAAGTATGCCGAAATTGATGGTATTGAAATTGTCCATCAAATTGATGCTTTGAATCTGGAATTGAGTACTATGGAACAGCAGGAAACTATTAGTAAAGTACGAGAGGAAATAAAGAAACGCCTAGAAAAGCATAAGGAGACAATCAAATCGTGTAAAGTTTTTAAATTTGCACAAGATAAATCCGATTATGAAAATGAACGAATTTTCACTTGTTCTAAATAGTTCGAATCGGTAAAAAGGCAGGCGTTGACAAATAAAGTGTCCTCTGTTCAAACACATCATGTTCAACAAAGTGAAAATCCAGTAATGTCGGATACTGACTGTAGCTCATTAACAAGCAGTGCAGGATCGGATGACGAGAATTTAAGAGCTGACAAGCAACCCATATTGAGTGGTTTTACCCCTTCAGAGGAGTTGGGGTTTATGATCGAAGACAGACGGCACACTCTAAGGCCAAGAGGACCCCCCCAGAGCCCCATAACAAATGCCGCAAGCAGGGAAGGAGGCAGAGGTGGTTTCTTGAAAAAGAAGAAAGGGAGAGGGAATGCATAGGTAAACTAAAATCAAGTACCACCGTTGGCAATGAAAACACTGTCATCAATCTCACTGATTTGGACTTAAATGCAGCTGAAAAGCAACTGTTAGCTTTGGGCTTATCTTTTTGCCCTAAAAATAGCTTCAAATACGTACAGTCAAGAATCGACGTATTTAAATTTATACGGAAGTTAAAGCTAATGAAGTATCATAAATTGAACAAAGCCAATAGCACTGCCATTATTTTGTTTCTGAAGCTCAACCTAGAAAAAACTTTCAAATTTCTGATGTGGCATTGTTAAAAACTATTCATTCCCTTTCAAATCAAGAAGATGAACTTGTACAAGATGCTCAAGAAGAACTACGATCAATAGGCATTAGTAGCGGCAGTGCTGCTATAAGCCCGTTTTGCCCCGGTTCCACTTTTGTACCGATGATGCCTAGGGATACCATTGATGTATTAAGTGACCGCATGATTGATGATGTAAAAGGACTGAATCGATCGTTGTTGCAAAGTCAGAAGCGGAGGAGCTATGCTAAAAAACAATATTCTAATCTTATTCGTAAAATCAAGAATCATTGTAACATTGTGGTGAACAAAGCAGACAAAGGAGGCAACGTCGTTCTATGGCCTCGTGATGTTTACATCAAAGAAGGGGAGAGACAATTGAATGACCATCTATGCTATAGAAAGGCTTCCTTTAATGAACTCAATAAAGTTAAACATCAAGTTCATAAGTTGTTGGCAAACTGGAAAAGGGAAGGTTTGATTAGTAAAAAGGAATTCTGTTTATGATCATCCTACCACTCCCACCCTGTACCTTTTACCTAAAGTGCATAAAGGAATATCTCCAATACCCGGGCGTCCGAATATCTCTGCCCAGAATGGGTTATTTAAACCCATATCTAAATATGTAGATTATTTTTTGCACAGTTACATGGAAGCCCTACTATTGTACGTCAGAGATACTGGCCATTTTCTAAGTAAATTAAAAGAGGTCTGTTGGAAATCTGATTATTTTTTCATTGTGATGGACATTTGTTCTCTCTACACTTCTATTAATCATGTTGATGGTCTTAATGCTATTAAACATTATCTTTCTGATAGCGATATTAGTTTCAATAAAAACAGTAAAATGTTAATCAAAATGATTGAACTTTGCCGCCTTTGTAATAACTTTTTCCTTTTTAATAACAAAAGTTTTCCAGCAGTTGCGGGCGTGGCTATGGGAGCATGCTTCTCCCCCAGCGATGCGTGTTTATTGCTGTTGTTGAAGACGAGGATACTGGCATTGTTCATTTATGGAGCTTTATTGATGACGCATTTGTAATATGGCAAGGATCTAGAGCGTCTGCTGGAAAATTTGTCGTTGAAATTAACATTAACTTGCTCAATTTAGAATTTACTGCCACTATTAGTAATGAGATTGTTGAATTTTTAGATGTTGAGATCTATATTGTAGAGAATTAAATCCAAACTAAGTTGCATAGGAAAGTGAAGGCAGGTAACTCAACACTTCATGCCCATAGTACACATCCTCGCCACCTTATAAAAAGCATCCCCTATGGGGAGTTTTTAAGAATCCACAGTATTTGCAGTAATGAAATTGATCTTAAAAGGTGTCTTGATGAATCAACACAAAGAATTTTGGTTCGGGGTTACAATAAAAAGGATTTACAAAATGCCATGGACAAAATGTTTTTAAATTTTGCTAATCCTCCCCATATTGTTAGCCCTGAGATATCGGTACGTATTGGAGACAATTTCTCTAAGAAAGAGGAGTCTACAGTTAGACTTATTACGACCTTTTGTTGTCAGGAGAAAAGGGTCAGGAAAATCCTGAAGTCTAATTGGCCCATTTTAAAAACCGATATCACTCTAGCTCCTCTACTCAGTGAGACTCCTTCAATCACTTTTAAGAGGGCTCCCTCAATGAGGGATGCCCTTGTAAAGACCAGTCCGGAAATCACAAAAACATCGAATTGGCTCTCCAATTGATTAGGCTTTTTCAAATGCAGTTCCTGCAGAACCTGTAAGTTTGGGGTCAATATGTCTGAATATCATGAGGCATTTTCTCCAGATGCTTGCAGGAGTTCAGGAGTTTGTTCACTTGTAAGACAGACTACGCCATTTATGTTTTGCAATGCACTTGCAATTTGCAATACATTGGGAGCACTAAGCTGCAACATATGCGGGCGATTGTTATTTCTGACTCAAACTATCCTGTGGCACGTCACTTCAAATTGGTTCACCAAAATAATCTTAGCACCATCGCTGCTGCAGCAATTCCCCTCCTGTGCTGCAGATCCTTGATTCCCATTGTTCATGACGAGCTCAGCTCGTCATCAGCACAGCTCAACCGTGCCTCATGACGAGCTCAGCTCGTCATGAGCATCGAAGGGGTTAATGATTTGAGCTATTTTGTTATTGACAGCTCCTTTCTCCAAAAGGGGTGGTGATAGGGAAAAGAAATTAAGACAATTGGAGAGCTATTATATTGCACTCCTTGACACAAAGATTCCGAATGGTTTTAATACTGGGGAAGATTTGCACAACTTTTTATAACTTTTGATAACCTTTCATATGTATTTATAATTCTTTTATGTACATAGTTATAATAGTTTGTGGTAAATCTGTTAGGGTGACAGGCTTGTCCCTTTAACCTTACACTGTATTGCATGTTGTCTGAGCCAGACATCTTTTTGATCCATTCATTTTTCCTTATGCTGCTATTAACAAAATTGAGAATTTTGGGCCACCTTTTAACTGAATAAATGTTATCTGTATTGTTTGTATGCCTTGTTTTTAGTGCTTTTAACTGGTTTTACTGGGTACCCCGGCTTTACTGGTTTGAGGCTCGATGGAGATGAGGTATGGGAATCGGTTGGCATTTGTTTGAGTATAAGGTTGGCTTATCTAATTAGGGACCCATGGGGGACCGCCTTACCGGATTTAGCCAACATATTGGTATCAGGGCACCACCTGATTTCTTGGAGATATCTGCGAAGTAGCAGGGCAGCGTAATCATAGGACCGGGGGGGGGGGAAACAAGCAACACCCCGTCCACCATATCAAGGTTACCCCCACTGCAGAAATTTCCAGAAGGCCCGCTTTTTTTGATTGCCTGATCTCACAAGGTCCAACCTAGAAACTTGTAGCACTGATGACTGCCAATCCGAAAACAACGAAGATGAATGCTCCTTCAATTTTTTACAAATCTCTCTTCCCACCAGCAGGATTGCATAAAAAAGAAAATACTTAGCAGGGCCTGAAACTCCCTCCAACAGGCCAAATATTACCAGCGAGAGATCAATTTTTATGGGGCAGTCGAGAGATGATGTTAATGAGTCACCAATAGTGTCCCAGAAGGAAGACAAGCAGGACAGTCAAAAAATATATGAGTGTCCGATGTGGCTATTGTCCCACACCTCATACAAGATACAGGAGGGCCCTTTGAGAATTTTGAGAGTCTCTGGGGTGAATAATAGGCCCTATTCAGGGTGAACAGATGATTTATACGGAGCCATGCTGGTTTAACTACCTCCAGAGTGTTTTACAGGAGTTTAGCCACCGTTGTTCATTATCCTGGTCGGGGAGAGGGCTATAACAGAGTTGGCCAGCCAATTGGAATTCCCCCTCTACCTCTTCCAATATTGAATGGTACCAGAGGGAGACTTCCTTCTTTGTCTGGGCTTTGCTAGTAAGCTGGGATTCTAGATGGTTTCCTCCTCCAACTGGGAATTTGCTCTGGGTAACTGACTGCGACTGAGCCCAAATTGCCATCTGCAGGTATTTAAACTTAGAGAGGCCAGGACCAATCCTCTTCCTAAGGGATTCCCATGAAATAAGGGTTCCTTCCACAAACAAATCCCCCCAAACTTCCATCCCAGCTTCCCCCAGCGGTAAGGCCAGTCTATCTTTAAGCCATCCCGGGCCACCTGGTGTATCCCAATAGGGAGCCATGTTAGAAAAATATCCTAATGCTACAGTACTTCTCATCTTAGCCCAAGTTCTAGCCAGGCCCTGTAAAACCTTTAGTTTAATTTTTTTAAAGAATTTAGAATCTCCAAATTTAAACAACCCCCCCCCCCTGTGGTAACATGGCTCCAGTGAGCATAGCTCGAAACATACACCCTGCCCCAACATTAGTAGGCATTTTCAGTAGCATGCGTGAGTGGGAAAGTTCAAAAACCCATGCATATAACTGAAGATCCAGAGCAGCTAGGCCTCCCTTATCTCTAATCTGCCTTAGCTTCTTCCATGTGATCCTGGGTGTGTGGTAAGCCCAAATAAAAGAATTATTATCACTCTGTAACTTAAGCAGTGGTACAGACTCAAAGTGGAGTGGTATAGTATTAAAATGAAACGTGATTCTAGGCAGGATTGACATTTTTACCAAATTTATTCCACACAAGACAGACAAGGGTAATAGTGACCGGGCACACATGAGTTTCCTACACTCCTTCGCCACAGATGAGAGGTTGATTTCAACAGTTTTGGAGATGTCTTGTAAGATGTTAATTCCAAGATACCTCATCCTAGGGCTAAGCTGTACTTCTGGTTGAATCTCCCCCATTTTTCAAGCCATGATTTCTGTTTTAGATACATTGATCTCATACCCAGAGACCTCTCCAAAATCCTGGGCTAGCTTAACAACCAAGGGGAGGGTTGTATGCAAATCAGAAGAAAAAATCAAAATGTCATCTGCGTAAAGGGCTTCCTTTCTCTCCCACTCTCCATACCTAAAAGGCTTGATGTTGAGATCATCTCTCAGTAGTTGATCAAAAGTTTTGATGTATAAATTAAATAGGAGAGGGGAGAGAGGGCAGCCCTGAGGTGTACCCCTCAAGATTTTCAACAGGTCCGATAAGGTGCCATTCACCAGAAGACAAGCAGAATGATTTTGATATAACAACCCTATCGCTCAACGAAATTTGTCCCCGATATGAAACTTACCCAAGACCTCCCTCAGGTACAACCAATTGACCATGTCGAAGGCCTTGGTAGCATCAAGAGTCAGAAAGGCTAGAGGGAGTGATTTGGCAGAAGCAATATCTATAGCGCCAATCAAATCATATGTCAAATCACTTAGTTGCCGACCCTTCACAAAGCCTCTCTGGTCCTGGTGCAAGATGTCACCTGCCACCAGCCCAAATCTTTTGGCCATAACGGAAGAGAAAAGTTTGTAATCACAATTAAGTATAGATATTGGTCTATATGACCCGCAATTGGAGGCAAACTTGCCAGGTTTGAGAATCAAGGTTATAGAAGCATTGTCCCATGAGACTGGGGGGGGCACTCCCTCCTGAAGTACTTGATTAAAAAGAACAGTCAGAACAGGGACAATTTCCTTAGCCATGACCCTATAGATTTCCGAGGGGAGACCATCGGGGCCAGCCGCTTTCCCTTTTTTACAGCTTGCAATGGCTGCGTTAACTTCCTCCTGCGTTATCACCCGATCAAGGTGAGCTTGCTGGTCTACAGTTAGGGAAGGTAATGAGATCTTAATTAACCAAGTCTAGGAGGGATCAGTACGGCTATCTTCTTTGTATATCTCTTGAAAAAAGGACTGAAAGGCCCTCCGAATAACTTCATCGGAGGTAAACATTGAATTGCCTTGTTTAATTGCTCCAATATTATTCCGAGCTTGGTCCGTCTTAACTTTCCAGGCAAGGAGCCTACCTGCACCTTCGCCATACTCGAAATAGGCAATTTTACTCGCCTCCCACCTACGAAGTAGGCGTGTATTATGGACTGTTTCTAACTGACCTTTTAATCTTGTTAGTTTATTTTGTGTTTCATTGCGAGTCTCAACAGAAGTGTTTATGAGTTGATCTAATTCAGCTTGCAATTTTCCAATCTCGGCCTCAATAGTAGAGATTCCTCTTCTATATAGTTTCTTCCTATAGTCAGCCCTGCTTGTAATTTAGCCCCTTAAGAAGGCTTTGTAAGCGTCCCAAACACAAGCTATAGAGGCCGAGCATATATTTGCTTCCATAAACCACTTTGTCTCCATAGTTAAAGATGAGGCCTCCTCGTCTTCCAACAATAAGGAGCGATCAAAAGACCATGATCTATGTGAAACAGTAATCATTCCCTCCAGCTCCAGCCAAACTGCTGAATGATCTGATAAATGAGAAGGAAGATATAAGACGGTTTTAACTATAGCTTTCAAATGCCTGGCTAACCAAGATAAAATCAATCCTTGACTGAGGCCTATATTTGTAATTGCGAAATGAAAATCCTAACTTTTGCCCTGACCTTAACCTCCAGATATCAAAATAAGCAAATTGCTTCATAGCCTCCATCAAAAAAATCCTAGTTTTAGAGGGGACTAAAGCACGACTGTTAGATGACTTATCAAGATAGGGGTCTAAGACAATATTAAAATCACCCGCCAAAATAACTGGTTTCGGAAACAGTAATAGGTGTAAAAAAATAGATTTAAGGACAGGAGGGTCGTCCTGGTTCGGGCACTAGTATCCCACAATGGTGATCTGAGCACCCGAAATATTAACAGTCACTATGACCCATCTGCCACCTGGGTCCACTAGTTTTGAAATAAGGCAAGCCTTAACTGATCTCTTAAAGATAATCGCAACCCCTCTGATATTCATAGTCTGAGTTGTGGAGATTTGAAAGTCTATCCATTTATTATTCTGAGCCAGTAGAAGCATCTCTGATTCCATTAAATGTGTCTCCTGAAGCACTATGACCTGCGCACTAGAATCTTGGAGATACTGCAGGAGCTTATCCTTTCTGGGTCTAGTGCGCAGGCCATTGACGTTTCAGGAGAGTATCTGCAAACTACTCATATAAAGAATAGCCTCTCTAGCATCTTACCCATTGGCTCAAAGCCCCCATAGGCATGTCAAATCTAACATTGATTGTAAAATAGGTGTATTTGTAGAAAAAATTGTTTAGGAGAGAACGAGGATTTTTAAATTTTTTACTTTGCAACACCCACCCCTGTTCCCTACAGCCAACCCTACCCACCACGCCCCCCTGGGGAACCCTTGTCCCAACTATTCGGACAAAGTCCAGAGAGTTGCACCCCGCAGGCTCCCGGTGACCCCTACTCCCAATGAGCAAAAAAGTAGAAAGAAGAAGAGATGTCTGAGATTACATTGCTGCTCTGAGAACCCCAACTTTTTTTTTTTTTCATTTCAAAGAGTTAATATGTGAATAAGGGATACGGAGTGACCTGAGAGCCAAAAATGTAGTAGGGTTACCAACAATTAAACCAGAACCTAAGATAAACCTAGGTCTACCCTGAAGGGCCTTCCTCTCTACCTAGGTCCGACAAAGCCGACAGTAACTCATCAGCAGCCAACACAGATCTAACATTGTACATTTTGTTGTTATACATAATTTTAAGGGCAGCGGGGAACTTAAGCTGCACAACCGCCCCATGCTTCCTAAAGGCATCCAATCTCCTGCCGAACTCCCACTGCCTGTCCAGGGTTGCCCTGGACAGGTCTGATCTTATCTGAAAAGAGAAACCTTTAGCGCTCAGTCTTTTCCTTTAATGCCTGATCCTGAATCTGTTCTTTTAAAGAATATGTGTGGAAGTTGACAAGGGTCTTTCTAGATTTAGACCTCTGTGGATTCCTTCTAAAAGGATCCCTATGTATTCTTTGGATGTCCGTTCCCAGGTCTTCTATGGATTGATCAAGATTTAGCGCTTCTTTTAACAGAGTAATTACGTAATTTTTGATGTCGGTTCCCTCACTCCCCTCTGGCACATTAAGGATTCGTAGGTTATTACGATAAGCGTTATTCTCCAATACTTCCATTCTGTCAGAGAGGGCAACATCTTCTTTTCTGAGGTTGATGATATCTGATTCAGCTTCACCTAAATGGGCAGACAAACTTGCCACCGAGTCCTCCAATGCTACTGTTCTGGAGTTTAGCGCGTCTATCTTGCTCTCCAGGGACTCACAAAAAGCCCTAATTTCAGTTTGATTAGCTGTGGAAATTTCGAACCCCCTTTTTATATCCAGAGATAAGGCCGCAATCATAGACTCCAAAGAGGACCCCAAAGTGTAGTATCGGGTTCCCAAGGCCTACATGTTCCGAAGATAACCCACATACATTGGAAGAACTGTTGGCACGGAAACTGTAAAAGTCAAAGAACAAGTTTATTAAGACCCCATGGGGTGGTGGTACACTCATACAGCACCCTTCGGTAATGCAAGAGGTATCACACCGAACATCGGTGTGACCCCTTCTTTTATACAATTCTATAGGTAATAAAACGAACACGCGGCACAAAGTTACAGAACATTATGTACATATAAGGGCATGTTTTGGAACACTGCCAGCTCATTGGAGGGTTTCAAACCCACTGGTCAGTTTGCGGCACATTCCTAAGGAGTGACTGGTCAGTGTGAACCGCGCATGTGTGAGCTTGACCAATACTAAAAATAGCCTGTTGCTGAGCAGACTCGAGTGGTCAGTGGAACGGACAAAGGACTAAAGGGCACGCTGGCCACGAGGCAGCTCATGATCTAAAATGGCCGCCGATACATATAAAATGGCGTTTTCTATGTATAGCCAATTTAAGAGGGAAACGTGTAGCAAAGCTAAGCGCTAACCCAGCCATCGTCAAAATACGACAGACGACCCTTTTAGCGTTTAGCTGAAGCTACCTCATAGTGGACATAGTCAGGGTGTTCATCTTCTATATTAATTAACATTATTTGTGTGACTTCTTTGTGAAGCATCATTTTGTCATGAGCAAGAGCTCGTCTCGATGGTACACAGACTGATAAGCACATAGAACATAAAGCTGGGCCACATTGGATACATAGGCATACAAAGAACAGAATCCCCACAATGATACATAAAATCGTTAACAGTTTCCATCCCCAGGTGGTAAGTATTGACCAGAACCATCCTGACAGAGTCCAAGTACCATTATCCGGATGTATTTCAGCAGCTATCTTATGTAGCTTTGTGATAGCATCATATACAGATGGTGAATTGTCAGGTATATAGACACAGCAGCTACTTCCGATAATTCTACATGCCCCCCCACGGTCAGCTAACACTACATCTAGAACCATCCGGTTCTGGAGCGCAACAATTCTAGAAATCTGTACTTCCTCAGTGATATTTCCAAGTGCTATTGCAGTATCATTAGCCACAGCCTCAACAACACGGGTCAGTCGTCGGATCTTTCGACTGTTCAAAGCTGCCCCAACGAAGGAAAACAGGCCCAAATTAAAGTCCACATACTGCTGCAAAGTAGTGTCCGTTTGATCTATATCATCCAAAACAACAGCGCGTTTGGCACGGTTTAAAACAAAGTCATGATATAATATATAGTCATTATGATACATTGGTGGGGCAATGAATACAGGAGGTAATACAAAAGACACGTAGCAAGTGCCTGACCATCCCAATGGAAGCTGATGATAACCCTTCGTGCCACATATGAAGTAAGTATTGCGGGATGTTACAAACGATATACCATTAGGACTGTCAAATGTGAGTGTGGTGTTGCATTCACTTTTCCCAACAGAGATTACTCCTTTATTACGTATACATAGATCCGCTTTAGTAGCAATAACATTAATGACATGTGCATTCGATACATTGATATTTCGCTGTTTGCTGTAAATTCGTGAAGCAGACACATTATCAGGGCGGTATTCCTCCCATTCGAATCGAGTACCCTCAGCTAGTGGATACCCATCCCGGTCATGGTGACACAATTTATTCAAACGGAAAAGCACTCCCCCTTTTGTTGGCCATCTCAGAGTAAAGAGGAGAGTGTACAAAGCATTGCAAGATCCATTATGCGAAAACGGGAGAGGAATGAGT
The DNA here is from genome assembly GCF_964263255.1 of Lissotriton vulgaris. NCBI lineage: Eukaryota > Metazoa > Chordata > Amphibia > Caudata > Salamandridae > Lissotriton > Lissotriton vulgaris. The sequence continues at coordinate 45,745 of NW_028252306.1, forward strand.
GGAGTACCCCCTTTCTTCTGGTGCCCAGGCAACATCCCACACACCCAGCAATTAGAGGTATTTGTCATATTGTGCGTATGATGTAGGATCTGAATAAATCTATTGTTCAGATAAGTCTGTCGGTGCCGTTCTTCATGATAGGGCAGGGTGAAGTGAAAATGTTCAGATGGAGCCGGGGTAGTCGGCAGCAAATGTTCACGTGCAGGTACCACGAGTTCAACTACCCAGGCTATTACAGCGATCACCACAATAGTCAAAACAAAGAGGATGGCACCCAAGAGTCGCTTATCTCGTGATGCTGATGATGCCATAGTTCAGGAAAGTTCTTGCAGAGTCTCAAATAGTTTAAATTGGTCACAAGGTCTCAGATACACATACGTGTATACCTAAAAAGGAAAAAATATGGTGCTGAACTCCGAGGTAGCCGTTGTTTTCTTCTCCGGGCCAAGACGGGTGTCACTACACTGGCAGAACTGATCCCCCCCCCTTGGAATTCCAGGTTTCCGTTTCACAAACCTGGAGCGGTAACCAACCAGTCATAAAAATACAAAAAGAAACTCTTCTTTATCGTGGCCGTAGATTGTAGCGCTCTCGTCCAGAAGCAGTGTGGTCCGGGAAGGCTCCCTCAACTTCGGCCGACGTCACAGCTGGGCTCTTTTCCTTTTCCAAAATCTCTTTATAATCGGTCAACACAACAGGATTTGCCAAATCAGGAGAGACACGACGGCAGTGGGTTGAGTGTATCCACCGCTTCCTGTTGGTCACTCGTACAGCTGTCCGAGTAGCGAGGAGGACTTGCTCGGGGCCACGCCACCTCGGTTCCAAGCTATTCGTCCTCTCAAACGACCGAATCATCACAAAATTCCCAGGACGAAGATCATGGCCCTCTCCAGTAGAGTTGTCAGGGAGCGCTTCTCGAACCTGTTGATGAATAGAAAGCAAATCATTTGTTAATCGTGCCAAATAGTCATTCATCATTACACAAGGCACATCATGTATCAATCGCGGCTTAGGCACCCCCCAGATATTCATCGGCCTTCCGAACACCACTTCATATGGTGTGAGGCCCGTTCGAGAATGGGGTATTGATCTGAGGGAGAGCAATGCTAGCGGTAAGGCATCCGGCCATTTTAATGACGTGGACGCCACGATCTTGGCCAGTTTTAATTTCAACGTGGCATTGTACCGCTCGACAAGACCTGCAGATTGAGGGTGGAACACAGCATGAAACTTCTGCAGAATCCCTAACCCCTTCAACACATATTCCACAATTTTCCCGACAAAATGAGGCCCATTGTCGCTCCACAGATATTTGCAAATTCCAAATCGAGGGAAGTACTCTTTGAGCAAAACCTTAGCTGTTGTCAAAGCAGTATTGTCTTTCGTGGGGAAGGCCTCAACCCATTTGCTAAAAGCACATACCACCACTAAGACATACTTCAGGTTATTGCAGCGCTCAAGCTGGATATAATCCATTTGGAGTACCTCGAATGGTGCAGAAGGTGGAACGAACCCTCCTTTCGGAGTATGGGTCCCCTTTCCAGGGTTGTGCTGCAAGCATATCAGACAGGTCTGCACTACTCTCTTAGCAGTATTAGCAATCTCGGGATGCTTCCAAACTTGTGTCAACAGTCGAGTGATTGCAAGAGCCCCCACGTGTGCCAACCCATGTGCCATTTGGACCATCACATGCAAGTAAGCTGCAGGCAATTTCCATTTCTCCATGTCTTTGCTTCTCCAACACCCTTCATCGTCTAGCACCCCATCTACTGCCCATGCCGCAAGTTCTGATTCAGTAGCCGATTTTTGAATATCCCATATTTCTGCTCTAGCATCGCTCCATCGCTCAGCCTGCGATTGTGTCACATACATGGGGGAACTAGTCCGGGACATGGCTGTTTGTCTCGCTATGCTGTCTGCGAAGGCATTTCCTTGGCCCACTTTATCCGTAATCTTTTTGTGGGCACTGCATTTTACTATCGCTACTTTCTTTGGACAAAGCAACGCGTTTAGGAGATCACGTACTAGTTCTCCGAGCATAATGTGTTCCCCCTGAGACGTCAAAAACCCACGCTCTCTTCAGAGTAGCCCGAAGTCATGTGCTACTCCGAAGGCGTACCGGCTGTCTGTGTATATGTTCACACATAGGCCAGCACTCAATTCGCAGGCTCTTGTTAAGGCTATCAGCTCTGCTGCCTGAGCCGATTTCTGTGGTATTCTAGCTGTTTCCACCACTGTCTTAAGTGTCGTGATCGCATAAGCTGCGGAAGTCGTACCATCTGGCAGCCTCAAACACGATCCATCGACCCACAGTTCCCCATCCACATCTGGAAGTGGCATATCCTGTAAGTCGATACGACCCTTTGTCTGTTCCTCGGTCAGGAAAACACAGTCATGATGTTTTTCTTCCTGACCCTCCTCGACCGGATAGGGCAATAAAGTGGCAGGGTTCAGAGTAGCACATCTTTTCAGTGTAATATGTGGCACCAACAGTGTAAGCTCATATCCTGTTAAACGTGCACTCGTGAGGTATTGGGTTTTTGTTTGGTTTAACAGGGCATCTACTGCGTGAGGAACTAACACCAACAGTTTATGTGATAACACTATTCCCTCACTCTGCCGTATGGCTACTGCTGTTGCTGCTACCGCTCGGAAACACCCAGGCAATCCTCGTGCTACAGGATCAAGAATGGCAAAGAAATACGCACATGGTCTCTGCTTGTCCCCGTGTACTTGCACTAACACTGACAACGCGCACCCATCATTCTCGTGCACGTACAATGTAAAAAGTTTCGTGTAGTCTGGTGTGCCTAACACGGGTGCAGAACAAAGGGCCTGTCTCAACTGTTCAAAAGCCTTCTGACATTCATCTGTCCATTCAAGGGGCATTGGTGTAGCTTTGGACAGTAACGCTAGCAAAGGTTTTATAATGTGTGAAAAACCCATGATCCATTGTCTACAAAAGGACGTCAACCCTATGAAGGCACGTACATCTCTCTGCGTGCGGGGGACTGGTGTGTCTAAAATTGCTTGAATTCGATCTGATGTCAATGCACGCCCCTCCTTAGACAAAAGATGACCGAGGTAGGTCACCTTGGGTCTACAGTATTGAAGCTTTTTCTTGGAGACTTTATGATTATTCTGTGCCAGAAAAGAAAGCAGCGCAATCGTACTGTCTTCACATTGTGCATAAGAATCAGCGGCAAGCAGGAGGTCATCCACATATTGGATAAGGACAACCCCCGACTGCAACTCAAAAGAGTCAACCTGTCTTTTCAAAGCCTGACTATAGATACTCGGGCTCTCAGTGTACCCTCTAGGAACACGACAAAATCTATACGATTTATTATTTAACGTAAAGCCAAACAGGTATCTGCTATCGGGATGGACAGGAATAGAAAAGAAAGCATTCTTCAAATCAATTACACTAAAGGTCGTAGCCGTTGGTGGTACCATCGTAAGCAAGGTTGTAATATCGGACACCACCGGGTATTGGGGAACGACAATTTTGTTGATCTCTCTCAAGTCAATAATAAACCGATAAATTTTGTCGTCAGTATCTCTCTTCAGAATCGGCAGAATAGGACTATTGCAAACATTGTAGGAAACCTCTTCTACCACCCCAGCCGCAATCAGATCTTGGACAATATGTGTCAGGGCAATTTCTCCTTCCTTCGAAATCTTATACTGTGGCACACGTGGCAGAGAAGCCCCTTCCTTAACAGTAATGTGAATAGGTGGAATACGCATCTCTCCCACATCCGTGTCTGAGGTCGCCCATAACGTGTGCGGGAGAGGGGCCAAAGCTGAAATGTCTTGGATAGTGTAAAACCTATTTGGGTCAGGATAATTGTCATTGAGAATGACACGCACTCCCTCCGGAGCGCACCGTATCGTTGCTCGAAAATATTTCAGCAAATCAATGCCCAGAATATTATCTGGTGTATAGGGCGATAATAAAAAATTGGCCAAAACTAAAAAATTTGTCGAGACAAAGCGCTAGAGGTTTTGACAATGGGCTAGGGGAGGGTGTGCCATCAAACCCTACACATATAATCATTTCGCCAGACAGGGGAGCCCTCGGAACCAACCTTTTAGACAAAGCGCTACGGGTAGCTCCGGTGTCAACTAGGAATTGATCAGTAGAACCCAAAATACCCGCTGTTACATATGGACCCTCCTGATCTACAGGCACTTCAATTGGTTCCGCACCCCATCCTACGCAGTCCTATGCATGTACATAATCTTGGTGTTCCACATGCTCACCCTCTGAAATCTGATATTGATTCCGTCTATCAAACGTGTTTCGATCATCCTGGCCACGGCCCCTGTCCTCAACCCTTCCACGATCACTTCCGCTACCTCTTGCTCCCGTATAACCTCCTCTCGACCTACCACCTCCTCGACCACGCTGACTACGCTGCTCACGAAGTACCGGACAATCATTAGCCCAATGCCCAAACTCCTTACAGTAGGCACACTGATCCTCCGCTATATCCGTACGACCAGACAACGTAGTACCTCCACCTCGTCTTCCTCTATCACTCCCTCTATTCTGAGTCCCACGAACCTGTGCCAACATCACCTTCGTCTTCAATTCTTTCGCTTTCTTATCAACACTTTCTTTAGCCTCTATCTCCTGCCGCTCATAATACTGAGCCATCATTAACAAAGACGCAGGGGTCGCCGTGGCCCAGGAACTTTCACTCGTTTTCAATCGTTTTGCAATCTCCGGTAGGAGATTAGTCACATACTTATCTACAAACAAATGCCGACCCGTATCGTCTTTTAAAGATTGACCACTGTAATCATGGAATGCCTCCTCGAAGCGTGTAAAGAAATCTGAAACCGTTTCATCGGGCTTTTGTTTGCACGAAGCTAACATGGTCCAATCGATCTTTTTAGAAGGAACAAGCGTTTTTAATTTAATCAAAATAGCCGCTGGAAGATCTAAAATCAACTGACAAGGCTTGCATGCTGGATTCCTTTCTAAATCAGCTTCATTAATCTCTTTCCATGTACCTCCTAGCACTGTTTCATCATTATTCTTACGAATCTGTCTCCACATATCAGGCGGAAGTATTAACCCAAAGAACAAATCTATATCAACCAGAGTCATCACACAAGATGAAATAGCCCCTTCCACCCCCTCGTAAAATGCTGCCGGATTCTTACGAAGATCAGGTAAAGAATTTTTCAATGCCATAACATCCGCTCTATTCCAAGGCGTATACACCCAATTATATACAAAATACCCCTTCGCATCTTTTGACCTTCTATCATCATCTGTACCTTCCCCTTTCGGTGGAACATACAAAGGGGCAGCTTCACGCATAGGCATAACATGCATTGCAGAATTCTTATCTGAACCCCGGAGAAAACACTCCTTAATCTGCTCGCTATTCTCCGACTCGGACTCCTTTTGCTTCCTTTTCCGCTCCTCCCGCAATCCGGTTGTTTCATCTCGCAGCTGGATCAGTTGCTTGAAAAGTTCATCAACATCTGCAAGATCAAATACACCTTTATCCAAATTCTCACGATATACTGACACAACTTTAGGTTCAAACGTATCTGAAAGTTGACGATACGCGGCAACAACTTCATCCGCCAAATTAGACAAAAAATACAGTAATTCATGATCCGTCCACCTATTCCTCTCCGCAACCACCTCAGCCTGTGAAACACAATTCTTATTCACTTTACGGGCCCAGCTACGCAAATGCGCAGACCTTTCTGTGGTAAACCTGAGAGCAGTTATACCCTTCTTTTCCGACTTATCCTGCCCATCATCACCCGAATCTTCAGCTGGAGCCGTTGGCGAAACATACGGAGGCGGTGACCGATCTAGCAATGAAAAATCATCAATTTCATTATTAAGGACAGGATAAAGCGGTCGACGAATAGGGAATTGACCCGTCGTTTGCAATTTACGTTCCCGTTCCTCCCTCTCTCTCTTCTCCTGAGCCTCTTTTTCCTCAAGCTGTAAAGCCTTATCCCGAGCAGCCTTGCGCTGCTCTTTGTCCGCCAAGGCAACTTCACGTTTCATTCGCTCACGCACTGCTTTCTCCCACATTCGCACACAATCAAACATGTTTTGTCTAGACCTGCGTTGAAACAAACATTGCTCCACAAACTGTACTTTTTGCAAATCGAACGACCCATGTAGTGGCCATTGCAATTCAGGATCCGACTTGGTATACTTATGCCAGAGTTTACTGTACATTATAGGGGGAAGGCCATGTTTAATGTACATTTCGCGATTTGGTGTTCCCTCTGGGGGAGCCGGCTGTGATTCCGCTAACCTAATTGTGGTACCATTTCCAAGACAGCACATCCCTCGGAGCGTGCTGAAAACAGGCATGTTCAAAGAGTATCACAAAAGCGTGACACCGTATAAAATGGCACTTACAGTACTTCACACAAATGTGCCGCTCAGAGGAAAAAAACAAAGTTAGAGAAACATCTCTACATGCCTGCCTATGTGAAGTGCACTACACATATAGATTCAAAGTTCACAAATTCACAAGTTCACAAATGTTAGCTAACTCAAATCAAAGTCATAGGTCACAAAATTTCGGCAAGCGTCCGAGGACTACCTTACCGATCACAAATCATAGAACTTCAGTAAGCGTCCGCAGACTACCTTACCGATCACAAATCTTACCCAAAGTCTCAAAGGTCCAGATTCCAACTGCCAAGGTCTTTTAATCGAATCAGCCAAACGGCACTTTATCCAGCAACACCAACGATCGAAAACTCAGTCGGAGACCGGCGCCACCTGGAAGGTCAGATCGGAAGGAAAGGAAAAAACACCGTGGGTGCCAAGACTCGGGTCGCTCAGTGGCAGCGCGCGTCCATGGCGAGTGTCCAAACCTTCGTCACGACCTCTCCTTCGGGCATCCGAGTCGCCGATGAGTCCCTTCGTGGTCGCCAATTTGTAGTATCGGGTTCCCAAGGCCTACATGTTCCGAAGATAACCCACATACATTGGAAGAACTGTTGGCACGGAAACTGTAAAAGTCAAAGAACAAGTTTATTAAGACCCCATGGGGTGGTGGTACACTCATACAGCACCCTTCGGTAATGCAAGAGGTATCACACCGAACATCGGTGTGACCCCTTCTTTTATACAATTCTATAGGTAATAAAACGAACACGCGGCACAAAGTTACAGAACATTATGTACATATAAGGGCATGTTTTGGAACACTGCCAGCTCATTGGAGGGTTTCAAACCCACTGGTCAGTTTGCGGCACATTCCTAAGGAGTGACTGGTCAGTGTGAACCGCGCATGTGTGAGCTTGACCAATACTAAAAATAGCCTGTTGCTGAGCAGACTCGAGTGGTCAGTGGAACAGACAAAGGACTAAAGGGCACGCTGGCCACGAGGCCGCTCATGATCTAAAATGGCCGCCGATACATATAAAATGGCGTTTTCTATGTATAGCCAATTTAAGCGAGAAACGTGTAGCAAAGCTAAGCGCTAACCCAGCCATCGTCAAAATACGACAAAAGGGGCTGCACCCCCTTGGGGAGTCCCTGCCTCTAGGGTAGTTTCCACCTGAGACTTCTGCTGAGATATTGTTACTCCCCCTGTTGATTGCTCTGAGGTTGGGGTTTCCGTCACATAGCACATTAATTACCTCAGTGATGCTATCTGAGATACCACTTTCGGGTTGGAGAGGTTGGAGAGTGTCAGTCCCTGATGAACCCCCCCGTCTGCCTTTCCATATCAGAGACTCCAGAAAGAGAGAGAACTCGCCCAGATACCGCTTTGCAGGAGCCCCCCTCCTCCTTCACCCCCCCTTGTATGCCCTCTTTTACCAGGTCAAAAACTTGCAGCAGAACTTTAAAGTAGGACCTTAAAGAAGGCGTTACTTTAGTGCTAAGGGCCAGAGTAGCTTTTTTAGTCTTGCACGTCTTTGCCCATTTTGCCTTAACCTCGCCACATAAAAAAGTGGAGGTATTCTCTCTGTTGGTATCTACAGGGAAAGCCTGACTCTTAGCAGCCTTAGCAGTCTTGACAATCTCAAGAGGGGGGGAATCTGTACAGTCTGTGCCACACTGAATCTTCACACCGCGTTTTCTACCGCTTTTGGAAACACTAGGTCGGGGGTTGCTCTAACCTGAGAAAATGATGATGCCGATGCTGAGAAATCCCCCTGTAATTCTCCTTTCCCTCGGTGAGGCAGCGCCAGCCCTTTCTCTCCCGTGTCTCTGCTCCTGACTCACCCGGCAGCGCACTCCTTCTTTTCCCCACCTGAAGCTGCCTCGAACACACCGGAGGCGCTGGTTCTGACGCTGCCTCGAATGCCCCGGAGAAGGAGGCCACGGACTCTATGGCCCCTTCGGAGCTCCAGCGCTGCCGCACTCCACCGCAGCAGACAAGGTAACGGGGGGTGGGGGTAGCAGCTTCCAATCCCCAACACATTTGATAGACGCTCAGTAACCGCAGGCAGAATTCTCCAATCCCTCGAATGCACACTCGAAGAAGCAGCTACAACGGACTGATACAAAGAAACGGTAAAAAAAGGTAAACGCCAGAATTGTGGACAAGAAAGCTCCCCCACTAAACCTAGGGTCGTTCAAAAGAGAAATCCAGCTAATTCAAAACATCTTCACTGCTAAACACTGTTGGGAGCCGAAGGTCAATACGGGAGCCTCACCGGGAGCCTCACCGGAGTGCAGCAGCCGCTCAGCAAGCAGCCGCCATGTTCCCTTTGATATATTAGAGGACGTAACAGGCTTGTCTATTTCTTTTTCCTGTTATGTTACATCTGTCATTTTCCATTGTTTGATTAGTTTGTGTTGGTTATTTATAAATTGCCTTTTGCACTTTATATATTTCTCTTGTTGCTGCTAACTGAAAACTGAAAACTGCTATATGAATTCAGATAAAACCTTTCCGGTTTCTCTCTCTTTTTTGCTCTTTCCTGCACTTTGCACTTTCATTCTTCTAATGTCTGCTGCTTTTTCGCATATGTATTTCGTATGCATTTTAGTTTGATGTAATCCATTATGAATTTAATGGGGATTGCATTTTGCACTTTTGCACATATTTATAATGTGTTTTGTTCTCTCCTTGCCACTATCTTTAGTATTGGTAGAAACTTGGGGGCATATTACCAAGCAATAGCGATAATTATCGCTATTGCTTGGTTAGAGACAAAAATTTACCGCTGAGCTGCGGCGATTTTTACCGCAAATAAACCTTGGTATTACCAAGGTTTCTCGCAAATGCGATACAAATCGCCGCAATGCATGAATATCGCTGAAAAGTCAGCGATATTCATGCATTACCGAGCTAATGCTCTTAGCCATGTTATCCACCTCCCATTGGATAACATGGCTAAGAACTACTCAGGGCAGGTGTTAGCTTTTGGAGATATTCGCGCTTAATATAAATAAAATATAAATATAAAATAATTGGTAATAGGAGATAGCGATGTTAGCGACTGTTTTCAGTCTCTAACATCTTGGCACGCCCACTTTGCATATCATTAGTGATAAATATCACTGACATGAAAAGTGGGGCCCAAGATGGTCGCCATCTCCTACTAGCTGTCGCTAACTGGTGTTAGCGACAGCTAGGTAATAGGGAGATAATTTTATCTCCGCTTTCTTGGCTTTTAAAGCCAACAAAGCGGAGATAAACCCCCTTGATAATATGCCCCTTGATTTGTTAGTGCTGGGACATTTTTGCTTCAGACTTGAGAGTTTATGGGCACTTGCCCACTACTAACTGTTTACCACCTTGTTTTTTATTTCAGCTATATGCGTTTTACAATTATTAACAAAATGGTTATAATATTGTTTTACACTTGTTAAAACTACCATTTGTAAATGAGATTATTTAGGTGGTTGTTTATATTCTTGTCTGAGTTGCTCTGTATACATAAAGTATATGCCCTATATATATAATTGCACTATTATGCCGATTGTATCTGCAGGATGTTTTCTATATCCATTCTAAGTGGGTGGAGGACTGTATGAGAACGCAACAGTATTTAAACTTGTTTTTTTTTAACATGTAATTTGATCAAGACCGGGTTTCCCAGTCGAAACGCATCATTCTGCTGTCTGTGAAGGAATAAAGCACTTTATTGCACCTATTTCATCGTGTGGTCCGTACTTGATTTTTACGCTTCCAGCACGACTTCAAGATTGTGGAATTCATATATATATATATATATATATATATATATATATATATATATATATATATATATATATATATATATATATATATATATATATATATATATTTACATATATATTCAAAATTATCAAACTACATGTCATACATTACAAATAACACCTAAATTAGCATTTACCATAGAAGGACATAACTGCTAAAGAAAATTCAAACTAAAACTAAACTAACCAATAAAATCAAATCATAAACAACTTCAACCCAACAAATCATACAAACAATTAAATCAACAATATAAAAGGGACACTCATTTAATCAACCAAATACTTCAAAACATCAAACACTGCAAGACGAGGAAACTCTGCTGTGTTCTCTGACCAGACCCTTAAAGAAGAGAGGTATACATCTCGACAACTACCTAACGAATTAGGAAACACATATTTAACCTAAACCTTATTTGTAAATGAACGTAAAAATAGACAATAGCAACTAATTAACAAAAACAAACCCTCTCATCTTCTAGCTCTTTACATGAACTTCTTAAAAAAAACACTGCGGCTTGAAAAAGTGATAAGCTGCCACAAACCAGCAAAAAGATACAACAAAGTATGCATGAATTATTAAAAAATATAAATTCACCTTAATAGCAAGTAAAAATAAACCTAGCATCCTCGACTTCTATAAATTACCAGCAAATTATAATTTAAAATGTAACTGCCACTCTTTTTTTATCCAACAGAAAAGAAGTCACCTGATCTACATTAGAACACCCCCAACAGGAAAGCTTCAAAACAATGTGAAACAACTTAAAAAAACATACAAGTATACAAAATAGAAGTATCTGCAGAATTTTACAAGTAAATAGCAAACGTATAAACTTTAAAATATTGTATATATTTATACTATTACACTCCATCCAGATACAATGACAGAGAGGGACAAATATATAACATTGCAGAAAGGAAAGCAGTTATCAAGGGCTTGATTAGGAGTTTGGCGGTCAGGGTACCACCGCTGATACGGCGTCAGATTCACAGCGACATTGTAGCCAGGAAATCTCAACCCCAGCAGGAGAAGCCAATGTGTCTACGTGAAGGCGGACCATCAGTGTTACCGCCGGCACAATCATGATGTGCCTTCCCGCCGATGTGACTGTGGTGGTTAAACCGCCACAACTGAGCTGGCAGAAAGGGATGGATATAAGATTGAACCTCACCTGTACTTATCTACACACATCCTGTGCCACCATGGAGCCGATCGTACACGTTCTACCGCTGCTGCTTGATGCAGTCCAAAACCGGCACTGCTATGGACACAACCGACGGTAAGTCACAATCTACCCCGTTTCTAATAACTTCCTATTTAACAGATACACATTCAAGGACATCTTGAGGTGTTTGGGTGCCCTGGTCCAAACCTATTTTGTGGTTCCCTGTTTGGAACAGCTTTGAATGTATGATCTAAATTCACCTCTTTGATGCCCTCTTTGTCCAGGTCTCTGACACTGCACAGGTACACCCTTCCAAATAACATCTAATATTCATGGATAGTGTGTGTGCATTTAATATTGTAACACAACAGCAGCTCCTCACTTACATTAAATCAAATAAGCTTTGTTACACCCTCCCATTTCTCACAAGCAAGATCCTGTTTCGATATGAAATATACTTAAGTAAGGATGTTTCATGAAACAGAAACTCATCTTCTCTGCAACATTTCTGTAATAGACTCTCAGACATCATCCATATTAAACAGTAGTTTTGGAAAATTTCAATTAGGCCAATTTTTTAACAAGAATTTCAAGGTCATCATGGTAAGACTCTCTGTAGAACTAAGTTGGCTCGATCAGGGGGCACCCTCAAAGTCTGTCTACCTGGGCCAGAGCCCACTTTTCCCATGCCTCTAAATGCCTCTGTGCACAGGCCACTGGTTTCAAGTATATCAGGGATAATCAATAGCACCACCAAATGCCATGCATATATATGTAATGTGTAAGTGTAAGATATAATAACCAAACATATCAGTAATAGCGTTGTTCTCATATAACTAAAGTAGGTGCAAAGTACACACACAATACTGGACACATGTCCAAAAACATAACACAAAAAGATATGACAACTAACCAGCCTCAAGGTGTGGATAAAAAATAACTAACTTGAAAACATCAAACACATATTCAACATACATCATAAGGAAAAGTGCAGGCAAAATGATGTAGACATTGCTCAATACAAGCTGAAAGCTTACCATGTGAAATTACACCCCAATCAATGGCTTGCTCGATTTGGAATGATCTCACATATCCATCCATACAACATGTCCCCTTTTCCTGTGTGACTATTGCACTGGTTCAAAGCTCTATATAAACAAACCTGTTTATATTGGTCACCAATCAGGGTGAAACAAGCACACCTGTAGGCACACATTCCAATGCATCAAATCACATCAATTAGGTGGTGCAAGTGGTCAACACTATAATGAATGCCTGCTCATAAAAAGTCATCACAATCACATACCATATCAAACTGTGCATGTACATAAAGTGCACTCCAAATATATTTATAGTATAAACTGTCATAATGAATAAACACAATAACATTGATTCACAATTTCACTAAGGGTGGGCGGAGCTCGCAGATTTTCACTCTGCTGAATTCTGTGGAGTTACTAAAAAACTCTGCTAAGTTCAGTGGAGTTCCATGAGCAGGCGGAGTATTGTACAGCCACGGTGCCACCCAAAATCCTCCTGCCCAGGTTTATTGAAATGCTATTCAAAGACTTCTGGGTAAGGTTTACACATGTACCTCTCTTATGATGCTATATACAATTGTACAGTAAAACATATATGTGTTTTACAACTTGGACAACAGCGTTATACTAAGAGGAGATCCATGCATCTCATCACGGACTCGAAGTCATGTTTTCACTTTGGCATGCTAGAGCAAAAGATTGAATGGGGTGAAACTTGGTGCAGTGTATCCAGAAGAGGAGATGGTCGGAGTCCAAGGAGGAATGTGTGAACGGGAAGGGGGGGGGGGTTTGGCATGGAGCTGAGGGTGGTGATTGGAACAAAGGGATCAAACAGAAGAACAGGAATAGGCAGCGCAGGGAGTGAGGGCCGGGATATTCTTGTTACGGGTGGGTGTCAAATGGAGGCTGTTGCTTGTTGTCCCCATGGGCAAGTTCACTTCCCACCTGTCCTCAGGTTTAGGGAAATGCAGACCTCAGCCGGGTAGGGGGTGTCTCATTTGGAGCGCACTTAGTTTGTGGATGAACCGGCGATCTGCTGCAGAGCTGTGGCAAAAATCTACAACATCTTCACGATAGAAGCAAGGGAAGGAACCAGCAGGACATGTGATAACCAGACAAATTTTGCTGGGGTAACTCTGGATGAATTTAAGATCCAGGAACTAGAAGAAATGACTACCATAGCAAAAGGGATAAAATCTGGATCACCTTTGCACCCAGCTCAACCGAAGATAATAATGCAGGGAGCAAATTTAATTATGAACTATGCCATATATTTCTGAGCTTATCTCACGCTCCTTCCAAAATGGTGTGGTTCCCACAAAATGGAAACAAGCCATTGTGAAACCAATCAAAAAGAAGCCATCATTGGAGTAAACAGTACTGGAAAATCTACGCCCTATATCACTGCTACAATTTGTGGCCAAAGTTGCAGAAAAAGTGACGAATAAACAACTGATAGACCACATCAACAAAAACGACCTATGGCATCCCTCCCAATCAGGTTTCATAGTGGCCCATTCCACAGAGTCAGCATTACTCATAGCCACAGAAACACTGAGGAAATATACAGATGAAGGACAAACAGCAGCACTGATTCTACTAGTTCTCAGTGTGGCGATTGACACTATTTCCCATAAGTTGATCCTTCAAAGATTAGACGCTTGTGGAATAAGGCGTATGGCGTTGAGCTGGTTGACATCATTTCTCTCCACTCAGAGCTTCCAAGTTGCACAACAAACAGATCTATCTAAGAAGATTCCCTTATCCAAAGGGGTCCTGCAGGGCTCAATCTTGAGCCCCACCTTGTTTAACATTTATGCGGGGCCATTGGCGGAACGTGTGGAGAAGTAAAGGGTGTTGATTGTCTCCTATGCAGAGGATACACAACTAATTGTGATGTTAGCACAGGACAAAGGCCAAGAAGCTACCTGGTTCTCTGAATGCTTAGAAGAGGTGGCAGACTGGATGTCTAACCACTGCCTCAAGTTAAATGGTAGTAATACAGAGGTAATGGTGGTAGGCAGGGCGCCATCCATAAAGTCATCCGTGTGGTGGCCTGAAATACTAGGCCAACTGCCTGCCACCAAAAAAGAAGTAAAAACCTCTGAATATGGCTTGATTCCGAGCTGACTTTTGAAAGTCAGATTCGGAAGGTAGCAAGTGAATGCTACAGGACATGAAAATCCTGAGGAAGGTCCTGGATTTATTACCACCAAATTCCCGGAAAACCATAGTACATGCCATATTAACTGCCCTATTGGATTATGAGAATGTACTATATCTTGGTGCTACTAAAAAGGGACTTGCCAAATTGCAGAGAGTGCAGAATGCGGCGGCGCATATTGTATTGGGCCTTCCAAGAAGAGCGAATACTAAGAATGCCCTGCCAGCATTACACTGGCTGCCAGTAGAAAGGAGAGTCGCATTCAAGTCAATGTTCCACTGTCACCGTTTTCTATTGAAGAAAGGCCCTACATACCTGCAACCGTTAATAACCCAATGCAACCCTGGGCGGAGGTTAAGATTTATGGATAAGGCATTGGAGACTGTACCGAGAATATTTAGAGCAAGAATGGGAGCGCGCTCTTTCAGGTACTGTGCAGCCAAAATGTGGAATGGCCTACCGGTAGATCTAAGAATAGAACAATGTGAAAGTAGTTTTCAAAAACAGCTGAAAACATGGCTGTTAGGCAATTTGGATAGGGCTACCATCAGCTAGTTCTGCACATCATAGCATTACGGGCGGATGCAGATAGCAGCAGCCTCCCCCTCAGAGCATGCATTTAAGCATGGGGACACACAGATGGTGTAACCAGGTGCTCTACAAATGAATAAATAAGTCCAGGTCCTCTAAGGAAGCCACAATGAATGGGTAGGCACTGTAGAGGATTGCCCGGCGAGTTGCAGGAGGAAAAAAAGGGATACAGGAAATACAAAAGGTAGGCACAGAGCCGAGAGGAGAAGGGGGAGGAGAAGCCAGAGGGTGACAGGCTGAGGAAAAGTGTTCTTCTGATCGGCATAATTTGTACAGAGACTCCATTGCTTTTTCATTGCCATCTCGTGTCAAACACTTCCACACAACCTACCTGGTCGTTTCTGCTGATGCCTGAGGAAAATCTAATTAACACAGCAACAGCCATCTTGCAGCCTGCATTTCTGCCCAGGAACTGTCCAACACCCAACCCTCCCTGTTCTTGCAGTTCAACAGAAAGCCATGAGACACTCACACCCTGTGTAAATGATTTGTTTTCCATCTCCTGCTCCCAGCCTGGTAAACATCCTTGACACTGTGATCAGGTTATCTGGACAATGGTCTGACTGCTGGGCCTTGATCAGGGTGATTAAACAATGACCTGAAAGACCGGGCTTTTATCAATGTGATTAAACAATGACCTGAAAGACTGAGCCTTGATCAAGCCGAGTGAACAATGATTTGTGAACCAAGCCTTGACCAGGTCACCATCTACAAATGTCGTCTGGATCTGGTTATCAACTGCAAACACTGCCATGATTGAACAATGAACTAACAGTCAAAAGACTGAGATTAAAAAGTATAAAAGGCTTGTAAGCTATGGAGTAAAGCAGCAGCCTCCTCTGTCTTGTTTCTGACGAGCTTGGGACTCTGTTCCATAGCCCGGGTTATTTGAATAAATCTGGGTTCCTCATGCAGACGAAGGCTCCTGTGTCTCCTCTTACTACGTATGAAGGGTATGGAAGACTTGGGCGGTTCCCCCGCCGCCGAGACTCAGTAAGTGGGTTATTCCAGTTCTTCAAGGCAGAGGAAGGATGGGGGACACGGAGAAAAGAAATAGATTCAAAGAAAATACATTAAAGACCAGTGCTGCTTTGGACTAGAAGAGGTGGAGACAAAAATAGATGCTGCACATTCCCTTACAGTCCTAAGACCATCAGGAAGGAGAGACTGCGACCTGCCTGCTCTGTTGTCTTGTGTCATAACCTTCAGATACGTTTAGCCAGACCGGAGCAGCTGGAGCATGGCAGGACTCAGCACCAGGGACAGCGTGCAGAGCCGAGCCCCTCACAGTGCTTGATTCCTCTCAGGCAATTTCTCATAACCAGGAGCATTTTTGTTGGCACTGCAGCCTGCACATCAGCTGCTGCTTTGTTTCACACAGGTCGAGTAGACGGGGGCAAATACTTCTCAACAAACTTGAAGTTACTAATTTTCCTCTACACAGCTTTCTTTAGTATGAATCTCACCAGTAGGTGCAGGCAGCTGATTACATTACACTGTACAATTAATGGCTAAACAAATGCCCATTACCAAAAAACGAAATGTGTTTTATTTAGTATTGTATTCCTGTGGATGCCTATGAAAGATACACAGTACTGCAGTGATGTGCTGAGGATCCGTGACGATTTGAACCCGTGTTTTCAATATTGTCGGAAATACATAATATTGGTATCAGCGAACCGCAAATGATCCATTTAGCATATCCTGGTGTTTTCGCTATGCTACGAGCAAGAGCACTCCTGTTATGAACACATTTCTGATCTACCCACGGCATCCATCTTAGATCATGGCAGCCATTTTGTGTTTCTTGCCCTCACATACGCAATAACCTCTGATCACTTCATTTCAAATAAGGACACGTAGCCTTAGCAGAAGATTCACCTCTTTCATGACACGTGCACCTTAAACCAGATCACGCTGTAGCTGCATGACTCGACAAAGGCTGCCTCCTCTGCCCGAGGCCGGCCCAACTGAACTGGTTCTCGTGTCCATCGTCCCGATCATGATTAGGCGGCCGAAGCCGGTAGCCTTGCCCATTTACAACCCACAAACATCTCTTATCCCGCTTTTCTATCTTCCACACCTGGCTCCGTTCCTTTCTTTCTGAATCTTTATTAGGGGGAGGTAACGAAATTTACGATGAGGCGGTCCGGCTCTTGAATGCAATATTGACAAGGGATTGTGATGAACTAGTGGGAACCCCTCTTCGTAACGTTTGGCATCAGATATTATCGACGGTTCCTGTGTAACGCCAAATATTTATTGTTTTAGACACAAAGGTTTTGAGAATGTATTACATGTAAAGAATTCGCCCCCAGCTTAAAATTTAGTATATAAGGAGCAACCCTCTTTGTACAATTTGAACAGGCTCCTAGAATCTGCCCATGTGTGGTTTCTGTGACTTCTGTGTCCCTGCAGTAATAAACCTTTGGTCTTTGACGCCACCACCGAGAAGCCTGTGTTTCTGTTCATTTGCGCACCAAGACAGGTGGAACTCCGGGGTCTTTGGGTGTTGTTCCCTGACACCTCTGGACGGAACCAAAAAGTCCAGAACTCCAATTGGCGCCCAACGTGGGGCGACGTCATTCGGTACCGGTCCAAAAGCCTGAAGAGTTCGAGAAGCTTCGTGTGAAGATTCCTGAGGGAGGCGCCCCACTTCATCGATCCCGGCATATCGCAAAAGTGGCCCGAAGTTCTCTTCCACGAGGGTTCCCGTTCAGGACGGCTGCAGTGGGCCGTTGCCTTGACCGTCGCCCTGTTGTTGTAATTGGCCCGGCCGCGTTAGCGATTAGCTGAACCTACACGTTGTCCTCCTTAACTTGGCTATATATGAAAACGCCATTTTGAATGTTGCAGCGGCCATCTTAGATCATGAGCGGCCTCGTGGCCGACGTGCCCTTTAGTCCGTTGTCCGTTCCGCTGACCACTCCTTTCTGCCCAGCAACAAGCTATTTTTAGTACTGGTCAAGCCGCACATGCGCAGTTCTCACTGACCCGTAAACCTTCTGGAATGTGCATCAAACTGACCAGCGGAGTTGTGCCCCCTCCAATGAGCTGGCAGTATTCCAAAACATGACCATATATGTCCTTAAATGTGTTCTAACTTGTGCCGCCTATCTTTTATTGCCCCAAAACTGTATATAAACGGGGTCACACCGGTGTTCGGTGTGATACCTCTTGCATTACCGAAGGGTGCTGTTTGAGTGTACCACCACCCCATGGGGTCTTAATAAACTTGTTCTTTGCCTTTTACAGTTTCCGTGCCAACAGTTCTTGTGTGTAAGTGGGTAATCTCTGGAGCGTGTAGGCCTTGGGAACCCTGAAATACTTCAATTGGCGACCACGAAGGGACTCATCGGCGACTCGGATGCCCGAAGGAGAGGTCGTGACGAAGGCTTGGAAACTCGCCATGGACGCGCGCTGCCACGAGTGACCCGAGTCTTGGCTGCCACGGTGTTTTTCCTTTCCTTCCGATCTGACCTTCCAGGTGGCGCCGGTCTCCGACTGAGTTTCCGAAGTGTCTGCATCGCCGAGAGAGTGCCGTTTGGCTGATTTGGTTTACAAGACCTTGGCAGTTGGAATCTGGACATTTGAGAATTTGGTAAGCTTTGTGTTCGGTAAGGTAGTCTTCGGACGCTTACTGAAGTCCTACGATTTGTGTTCGGTAAGGTAGTCTTCGGACGCTTACTGAAAATCTGTGCTTTGTGGTCGGTAAGGTAGTCCTCGGACGCTTGCCGAAGTCCTATGATCTTTGAATTTGAGTTAGCTAACATTGTGAATTTGTGATCTTTGAACTTATATGTGTAGTGCACTTCACATAGGCAGGCATGTAGAGATGTTTCTCTAACTTTGTTTTTTTCCTTTGAGCGGCACAATCGTGTGGAGAACTGTAAGTGCCATTTTGTCTGGTGTCACGCTTTCGTGATACCTTTTGAACATGCCTGTTTTCAGCACACTCCGAGGAATGTGTTGTTTTGGTGAGGGTACCTCAATTAGGTTAGCGGAATCACAGCCGGCTCCCCCAGAAGGAACTCCAAATAGGGACATGTATATAAAGTTTGGCCTTCCCCCTATTATGTACAGTAAATTATGGCATAAATACACCAAGGCCGATTCTGAATTGCAATGGCCTCTACACGGGTCGTGTGATTTGAGTAAAATACAATTTGTAGAGCAATGTATGTTTCAACGTAGGTCTAGACAAAACATGTTTGACTGTGTGCGAATGTGGGAGAAAGCAGCGCGTGAGCGAATGAAGCGTGAGGTTGCCTTGGCGGACAAAGAGCAGCGCAAGGCTGCTCGGGATAAGGCTTTACAGCTTGAGGAAAAGGAGGCTCAGGAGAAGAAAGAAAGGGAGGAACGGGAACGTAACTTGCAAACGACTGGTCAATTTCCTATTCGTCGACCACTCTATCCTGTCCTTAATAATGAAATTGATGATTTTTCTTTGTTAGATCGGTCACCGCCTCCGTACGTTCCGCCGACGGCTCTGGCTGCAGATCCCGAGGGTGATGGACGGGATTCGTTGAGCAAGAAGGGGGTATCGGCTCTCAGGTTTACTGCGGAGAGGTCCGCTCATTTACGTAGTTGGGCTCGTAAAGTGAATAAGCATTGTGTTACTCAGGAGCAGTTGTTAACAGAAAAGAAAGGGTGGTCGGATCTTGAATTAATGTATTTTCTGTCCAGTCTGGCGGATGAAGCTGTAACTGCATATCGTGATCTTTCTGATACGTTAGAGCCTAAAGTGTTGTCGGTGCATCGTGAGAATTTAGCTAAAGGTGATTTTGATCTTTCAGATGTTGATGACCTGTTCAAGCAATTGATCAAGCTGCGGGATGGCACAACCCAATTGCGGGAGGAACAGAAGCGGAGGCAAAAGGAGTCCGAATCGGAGAATAATGGGCGGGCTAAGGAGTGTTCTCTCCGTGGTTCAGATAAGAGTTCTGCGTTGCATGTTATGCCTATGCGGGAAGCCGCACCTTTGTATGTTCCGCCAAAAGGGGAAGGTACGGATGATGATAAATTGTCCAAGGATGCGAAAGGGTATTTTGTGTACAATTGGGTATATACGCCATGGAATAGAGCAGATGTCATGGCATTGAAAAATTCGTTACCTGATCTTCGGAAGAATCCGGCGGCATTTTATGAGGGAGTAGAGGGGGCTATATCGTCTTGTGTGATGACTCTTGTGGACATAGATTTGTTCTTTGGGTTAATTCTGCCACCTGATATGTGGCGGCAAATTCGTAAAAATAATGATGAAACGATATTGGGGGGCACATGGAAAGAAATTAATGCTGCAGATTTAGACAGGGAACCAGCATGTAAGCCTTGCCAGTTAATTCTAGATCTCCCGGCAGCTATTCTGATTAAATTAAAAACGCTTGTTCCCTCCAAAAAGATTGATTGGACTATGCTAACATCGTGCAAGCAGAAACCCGATGAAACGGTTTCAGATTTCTTTACACGCTTCGAGGAAGCTTTTCATGATTACAGTGGTCAATCTTTAACAGATGATACGGGTCGGCATTTGTTTGTAGATAAGTATGTAGCTAATCTCCTTCCAGAGATTGCAAAACGATTGAAGTCGAGTGAAAGTTCCTGGGCCACGGCGACCCCTGCGTCTTTATTGACTATGGCTCAGTATTATGAGCGGCAGGAAGTGGAGGCTAAAGAAAGTGTAGAGAAAAAGGCGAAGGAATTGAAAACGAAGGTGATGTTGGCGCAGGTTCGGGGAACACAGGGTAGAGGGAATGAGAGAGGTAGGCGGGGTGGAGGAAACGCGTCGTATGGTCGTACGGACATTGCGGAGGATCAGTGTGCTTATTGTAAGGAGTTTGGGCATTGGGCCGAAGATTGTCCGGTACTTCGTGAACAGCGTAGTCAGCGTGGTCGAGGAAGTGGAAGGTCGAGAGGAGGTTATACTGGAGCGAGGGGTAGCGGAGGTGATCGTAGACAGATTGAGGAGAGGGGCCGTGGCCAGGACGAACGAAACGCGTTTGATAGACGGAATCAATATCAGATATCGGAAGGAGAGAATGTGGAGCATCAGGATTATGTGCATGCATAGGATTGCGTAGGATGGGGTAAGGAATCAGTTGAAGTGCCAGTAGATCAGCAAGGTCCATATGTAACAGCGGGTATTTTGGGTTCTACTGATCAATTTCTAGTCGACACAGGAGCTACTCGTAGCGCGCTGTCGAAAAACTTGGTTCCGAGGGCTCCCCTGTCTGGCGAAATGATTACGTGTGTAGGGTTTGATGGCACACCCTCCCCCAGCCCATTGTCCAAGCCCCTTGCACTATGCATTGACAAATATTTTAGTTTTGGCCAATTTTTGTTATCACCCCATACCCCAGACAACATCCTGGGGATTGATTTGCTTAAATATTTTCGAGCAACAATTCGCTGCGCTCCGGAGGGAGTGCGGGTTATTCTGAACGACAATTATCCTGACCCCGATGATTGCACTGATCCCGACAGATTTTATGCCATTTTAGATATTCCAGCTTTGGCCTCTCTACCACACACGTTGTGGGCGACCTCAGATACGGATGTGGGAGAGATGCGTATTCCACCAATACATATTACTGTTAAGGAGGGGGCTCCTCTACCACGAGTGCCACAGTATAAGATTTCGAGAGAAGGTGAAATTGCACTGAGTCATATTGTTCAGGATTTGATTTCTGCGGGGGTGGTGGAGGAGGTCCCTTATAATGTTTGTAACAGCCCTATCCTACCGATTCTTAAGAGAGACTCAGATGGTAAAATCTATCGATTTATTATTGATTTGCGTGAGATCAATAAAATTGTCATTCCCCAATACCCGGTGGTGTCTGATATCACTACTTTGCTTACTTTGGTTCCCCCGACGGCCACCACCTTTAGTGTTATTGACCTAAAGAATGCGTTCTTTTCCATCCCTGTTCATCCTGATAGCAGATATCTGTTTGGTTTTACGCTCAATAATAAATCGTATAGACTTTGCCGTGTTCCCCAAGGATATACTGAAAGTCCTAGCATCTATAGCCAGGCTTTGAAAAGGCAGCTAGATTCGTTTAAATTGCAGTCCGGCGTAGCGCTCATCCAGTATGTGGATGACCTTCTGCTTGCCGCTGACTCCTATGCACAATGTGAACAGAGTACACTTGCGTTGCTTTCCTTTTTGGCGCAAAATAATCACAAGGTTTCGAAGAAGAAGCTCCAATACTGTAGACCCCAGGTGACATACCTTGGTCATCTGTTGTCTAAGGAGGGGCGTGCATTAACATCTGATCGAATTCAAGCAATTTTAGACACACCAGTCCCCCGCACCCAGAGAGATGTACGTGCCTTTATAGGGTTGACATCTTTTTGTAGGCAATGGATCATGGGTTTTTCGCATATCATAAAACCATTGCTAGCATTACTGTCCAAAGCCACACCAATGCCTCTTGAGTGGACAGACGAATGTCAGAAAGCTTTTGAGCAGTTGAGGCAGGCCCTTTGCTCCGCACCCGTGTTAGGTACACCAGACTATACGAAACTTTTTACATTGTACGTGCACGAGAATGATGGGTGCGCGTTGTCAGTGTTAGTGCAATTACACGGGGATAAGCAGAGACCATGTGCATATTTCTCTGCAATTTTGGACCCTGTAGCACGAGGGTTGCCAGGGTGTTTTCGAGCGGTAGCAGCAACTGCAGTAGCCATACGACAGAGTGAGGGAATAGTGTTATCACATAAATTGTTGGTATTAGTTCCTCACGCAGTAGACGCCCTGTTAAACCAAACCAAGACCCAATATCTCACGAGTGCACGGCTAACAGGATACGAGCTGACACTCTTGGCGCCACATATTACATTGAAAAGATGCGCTACTTTGAACCCTGCCACTTTATTGCCCTATCCGGCCGAGGAGGGTCAGGAAGAAAAACATCATGACTGTGTTTTCCTGCCCGAGGAACAGACAAAGGGTCGTGTTGACTTGCAGGATGTGCCACTTCCAGATGTGGATGGGGAACTGTGGGTTGATGGATCGTGCCTAAGGCTGCCAGATGGCACGACTTCCGCAGCATATGCGATCACGACACTTAAGACAGTGGTAGAAACAGCTAGGATACCACAAAAATCAGCTCAGGCAGCAGAGCTGATAGCCTTAACAAGAGCCTGTGAATTGAGTGCCGGATTATGTGTGAACATATACACGGACAGCCGGTATGCCTTTGGAGTGGCCCACGACTTCGGGCTTCTTTGGAGAGAACGGGGGTTTCTGACATCACACGGAGAGCACATTATGCACGGAGAGCTAGTGCGTGATCTCCTAAATGCGTTGCTTTGCCCTAAGAAAGTAGCGATAGTGAAGTGCAGTGCCCATAAAAAGATTACGGATAAAGTGGGTCAAGGGAATGCCTTTGCAGACAGCATAGCAAGGCAAACGGCTATGTCCCGAACTAGCTCCCCCATGTACGTGGTACAATCACAGGCTGAGCGATGGAGTGATGCTAGAGCAGAGATACGGGATATTCAAAAATCAGCCACAGAATCTGAAGTTGCGGCTTGGGCAGCAGATGGGGTACTAGATGACGAGGGGTGTTGGAGAAGCAAAGACATGGAGAAGTGGAAATTGCCTGCGGCTTACTTACAGGCGATGGTCCAGATGACACATGGACTGGCTCATGTCGGAGCTCTTGCAATCACTCGGCTTTTAACACGAGTTTGGGAACATCCCGAGATTGCTAATACTGCAACGAGAGTAGTGCAGACCTGCCTGGTGTGTTTGCAACACAATCCTGGAAAGGGAACCCATACTCCGAAAGGAGGTTTCGTTCCACCTTCAGCACCATTTGAAGTGCTTCAAATGGACTACATCCAGCTTGAGCGATGCAACCACCTGAAGTACGTCTTAGTGGTGGTGTGTGCTTTTAGCAAATGGGTTGAGGCCTACCCCACGAAAGACAATACAGCTTTGACAACAGCTAAGGTGTTGCTTAAGGAATTTTTTCCTCGCTTTGGAGTTTGTAAATTTTTGTGGAGCGATAATGGGCCCCATTTTGTTGGAAAGATTGTGGAATATGTACTGAAGGGGTTAGGGATTCAGCAAAAATTCCACGCTGTATTCCACCCTCAGTCAGCAGGTTTGGTCGAGCGGTACAATGCCACGTTGAAGCTTAAGCTGGCCAAAATTGTGGCGTCTACATCATTGAAGTGGCCAGATGCGCTGCCGCTAGCACTACTATCTCTCAGATCAGTACCCCACTCACGAATCGGCCTTACGCCCTATGAGGTGGTGTTTGGCCGCCCTATGAATATCTGGGGGGTGCCCAAGCCACGATTAATACATGATGTGCCTTGTGTTATGATGAATGATTATTTGGCACGATTAACAAATGATTTACTCTCTATTCATCAACAGGTTCGAGAAGCGCTCCCTGATAACTCCACCGGAGAGGGCCACGATCTTCGTCCTGGGGACCATGTGATGGTCCGTTCGTTTGAAAGAGCAAGTAGTCTGGAGCCCAGGTGGAAGGGCCCCGAGCAGGTCCTCCTGGCGACCCGCACCGCAGTACGAGTGACGAACAGGAAGCGGTGGGTGCATTCGACACATTGTCGCCGTGTCTCTCCGGATCTGGTGACTCCTGCTGTGTTGACTGATTATAAGGAGATCTTGGAGAAAGAAAAGAGCCCAGCTGTGACGTCGGCCGAAGTGGAGGGAGCCTTCCCGGACCAATCTGCTACTGGAAGAGAGCGCTACAATCTACGACCGCAATAAGAAGATTTTTGTTCCCTTTTTGACTGGTTGGTTACCGCTCCAGGTTTGTGAAACGGAAACCGGGAATTCCAAGGGGGGGGGATCAGTTCTGCCAGAGTAGCGACACCCGTCTTGGCCCGGAGAAGAAAACAACGGCTACCTCGGAGTTCAGCACCGCATTTTTCTTTTTTAGGTATACACGCACGTGTATCTGGGACAATTTGTGAACAATTTGTGTCACTTGAGACTTTTGCACAAAACTCTCTTGAACTATGGCATCAACGGCATCTCGTGATAAGAAAATATTGGGTGCCTTTCTCTTTGTTCTAACTGTTGTGGTGATAGCTGTTATGGCCTGGGTAGTCGAACTTATGGTGCCTGTACGTGAACATTTGTTGCCGACTACCCCGGCACCGCCTGAACATTTTCATTTTACATTACCATTCCATGAAGAGCGCCACCGTCAAACGTATTTAAATAACAGCTTCATTCAGATTCTTCATCACACGCATAATATGACCAATACCTCTAACTGCTGGGTGTGTGGAATGTTGCCTGGGCACCAGAAGAGAGGGGGCACCCCACTTATTCCACTCCCGTTTTCACACAATGGGTCATGTAACGCCTGGTACACCCTCCTCTTTACTCTGAGATGGCCAACTAAAGGGGGGGTGCTTTTCCGTTTGAATAAAGTATGTTCCCATGACAAGGATGGGTTTCCCCGGGCTGAGGGCACACGTTTCGAATGGGAAGAGTACAGGCCTGACAATGTATCTGCCCCACGTGTATATAGCAATCAGCGAATTGTGAATGTATCTAGTGCTCATGTCATAAATGTCATTGCTACAAAAGCCGATTTATGTATTAGAAACAAGGGCACGATTGCAGTGGGGAAAAGTGAATGTAACATCACTCTCACGTTTGATAGCCCGAATGGCATTTCATTTGTTGCATCCCGAAACACATATTTTATCTGTGGAACGAAGGGGTACCATCAGCTTCCAGTGGGATGGTTGGGCACGTGCTATGTATCGTTTGTGCTACCTCCTGTATTTATTGCCCCTCCAATGTACCACAATGATTACACGCTGTACCACGATTTCGTTTTGAACAGGGTTAAACGAACTGTTGCCCTAGAGGACATTGATCAAACGGACACTACATTACAACAGTATGTGGATTTTAATCTGGGACTATTCTCCTTTGTGGGGGCTGCATTGAACAGCCGGAAAATTAGACGACTGACACGCGTTGTCGAGGCTGTTGCGAATGATACTGCCGCTGCTCTTGGGAATATTACTGAGGAACTACAGATTTCCAGAATTGTCACCCTCCAAAACAGGATGGTGTTGGACGTTGTTTTGGCTGATCGTGGGGGGGCATGTAGAATTATCGGAAGCAGCTGTTGTGTATACGTCCCGGATAATTCTCCATCTGTATATGATGCTATTTCCAAGCTGCATAAAATAGCTGCTGAGATACGCCCGGACAATGGAACTTGGACACTTTCAGGATGGTTTTGGTCCATGATTGCAACCTGGGGTTGGAAACTATTGACAATTCTCTGTATACTTGTGGGAGCAATGTTTTTTATATGCTTATGTATTCAATGTGGCCCAGCCTTATGTTCGATGTGTCTATCAGCTTGTATACCATCAAGACGAGCTCTTGCCCATGACAAAATGATGCTTCACAAGGAGGTAACACGAATAATGTTAATAGACATCGAGGACGAACATCCTGACTATGTTCACTATGAGGTAGATTCAGCTAACCGCTAAAAGGGTCGTCTGTTGTAATTGGCCCGGCCGCGTTAGCGATTAGCTGAACCTACACGTTGTCCTCCTTAACTTGGCTATATATGAAAACGCCATTTTGAATGTTGCAGCGGCCATCTTAGATCATGAGCGGCCTCGTGGCCGACGTGCCCTTTAGTCCGTTGTCCGTTCCGCTGACCACTCCTTTCTGCCCAGCAACAAGCTATTTTTAGTACTGGTCAAGCCGCACATGCGCAGTTCTCACTGACCCGTAAACCTTCTGGAATGTGCATCAAACTGACCAGCGGAGTTGTGCCCCCTCCAATGAGCTGGCAGTATTCCAAAACATGACCATATATGTCCTTAAATGTGTTCTAACTTGTGCCGCCTATCTTTTATTGCCCCAAAACTGTATATAAACGGGGTCACACCGGTGTTCGGTGTGATACCTCTTGCATTACCGAAGGGTGCTGTTTGAGTGTACCACCACCCCATGGGGTCTTAATAAACTTGTTCTTTGCCTTTTACAGTTTCCGTGCCAACAGTTCTTGTGTGTAAGTGGGTAATCTCTGGAGCGTGTAGGCCTTGGGAACCCCGAAATACTTCAATTGGCGACCACGAAGGGACTCATCGGCGACTCGGATGCCCGAAGGAGAGGTCGTGACGAAGGCTTGGAAACTCGCCATGGACGCGCGCTGCCACGAGTGACCCGAGTCTTGGCTGCCACGGTGTTTTTCCTTTCCTTCCGATCTGACCTTCCAGGTGGCGCCGGTCTCCGACTGAGTTTCCGAAGTGTCTGCATCGCCGAGAGAGTGCCGTTTGGCTGATTTGGTTTACAAGACCTTGGCAGTTGGAATCTGGACATTTGAGAATTTGGTAAGCTTTGTGTTCGGTAAGGTAGTCTTCGGACGCTTACTGAAGTCCTACGATTTGTGTTCGGTAAGGTAGTCTTCGGACGCTTACTGAAAATCTGTGCTTTGTGGTCGGTAAGGTAGTCCTCGGACGCTTGCCGAAGTCCTATGATCTTTGAATTTGAGTTAGCTAACATTGTGAATTTGTGATCTTTGAACTTATATGTGTAGTGCACTTCACATAGGCAGGCATGTAGAGATGTTTCTCTAACTTTGTTTTTTTCCTTTGAGCGGCACAATCGTGTGGAGAACTGTAAGTGCCATTTTGTCTGGTGTCACGCTTTCGTGATACCTTTTGAACATGCCTGTTTTCAGCACACTCCGAGGAATGTGTTGTTTTGGTGAGGGTACCTCAATTAGGTTAGCGGAATCACAGCCGGCTCCCCCAGAGGGATCTCCAAATAGGGACATGTATATAAAGTTTGGCCTTCCCCCTATTATGTACAGTAAATTATGGCATAAATACACCAAGGCCGATTCTGAATTGCAATGGCCTCTACACGGGTCGTATGATTTGAGTAAAATACAATTTGTAGAGCAATGTATGTTTCAACGTAGGTCTAGACAAAACATGTTTGACTGTGTGCGAATGTGGGAGAAAGCAGCGCGTGAGCGAATGAAGCGTGAGGTTGCCTTGGCGGACAAAGAGCAGCGCAAGGCTGCTCGGGATAAGGCTTTACAGCTTGAGGAAAAGGAGGCTCAGGAGAAGAAAGAAAGGGAGGAACGGGAACGTAACTTGCAAACGACTGGTCAATTTCCTATTCGTCGACCACTCTATCCTGTCCTTAATAATGAAATTGATGATTTTTCTTTGTTAGATCGGTCACCGCCTCCGTACGTTCCGCCGACGGCTCCGGCTGCAGATCCCGAGGGTGATGGACGGGATTCGTTGAGCAAGAAGGGGGTATCGGCTCTCAGGTTTACTGCGGAGAGGTCCGCTCATTTACGTAGTTGGGCTCGTAAAGTGAATAAGCATTGTGTTACTCAGGAGCAGTTGTTAACAGAAAAGAAAGGGTGGTCGGATCTTGAATTAATGTATTTTCTGTCCAGTCTGGCGGATGAAGCTGTAACTGCATATCGTGATCTTTCTGATACGTTAGAGCCTAAAGTGTTGTCGGTGCATCGTGAGAATTTAGCTAAAGGTGATTTTGATCTTTCAGATGTTGATGACCTGTTCAAGCAATTGATCAAGCTGCGGGATGAGACAACCCAATTGCGGGAGGAACGGAAGCGGAGGCAAAAGGAGTCCGAATCGGAGAATAATGGGCGGGCTAAGGAGTGTTCTCTCCGTGGTTCAGATAAGAGTTCTGCGTTGCATGTTATGCCTATGCGGGAAGCCGCACCTTTGTATGTTCCGCCAAAAGGGGAAGGTACGGATGATGATAAATTGTCCAAGGATGCGAAAGGGTATTTTGTGTACAATTGGGTATATACGCCATGGAATAGAGCAGATGTCATGGCATTGAAAAATTCGTTACCTGATCTTCGGAAGAATCCGGCGGCATTTTATGAGGGAGTAGAGGGGGCTATATCGTCTTGTGTGATGACTCTTGTGGACATAGAT
Source organism: Lissotriton vulgaris (assembly GCF_964263255.1). Taxonomy (NCBI): domain Eukaryota; kingdom Metazoa; phylum Chordata; class Amphibia; order Caudata; family Salamandridae; genus Lissotriton; species Lissotriton vulgaris. The sequence goes on from NW_028252306.1 coordinate 74,866, forward strand.
TTGTTCTTTGGGTTAATTCTGCCACCTGATATGTGGCGGCAAATTCGTAAAAATAATGATGAAACGATATTGGGGGGCACATGGAAAGAAATTAATGCTGCAGATTTAGACAGGGAACCAGCATGTAAGCCTTGCCAGTTAATTCTAGATCTCCCGGCAGCTATTCTGATTAAATTAAAAACGCTTGTTCCCTCCAAAAAGATTGATTGGACTATGCTAACATCGTGCAAGCAGAAACCCGATGAAACGGTTTCAGATTTCTTTACACGCTTCGAGGAAGCTTTTCATGATTACAGTGGTCAATCTTTAACAGATGATACGGGTCGGCATTTGTTTGTAGATAAGTATGTAGCTAATCTCCTTCCAGAGATTGCAAAACGATTGAAGTCGAGTGAAAGTTCCTGGGCCACGGCGACCCCTGCGTCTTTATTGACTATGGCTCAGTATTATGAGCGGCAGGAAGTGGAGGCTAAAGAAAGTGTAGAGAAAAAGGCGAAGGAATTGAAAACGAAGGTGATGTTGGCGCAGGTTCGGGGAACACAGGGTAGAGGGAATGAGAGAGGTAGGCGGGGTGGAGGAAACGCGTCGTATGGTCGTACGGACATTGCGGAGGATCAGTGTGCTTATTGTAAGGAGTTTGGGCATTGGGCCGAAGATTGTCCGGTACTTCGTGAACAGCGTAGTCAGCATGGTCGAGGAAGTGGAAGGTCGAGAGGAGGTTATACTGGAGCGAGGGGTAGCGGAGGTGATCGTAGACAGATTGAGGAGAGGGGCCGTGGCCAGGACGAACGAAACGCGTTTGATAGACGGAATCAATATCAGATATCGGAAGGAGAGAATGTGGAGCATCAGGATTATGTGCATGCATAGGATTGCGTAGGATGGGGTAAGGAATCAGTTGAAGTGCCAGTAGATCAGCAAGGTCCATATGTAACAGCGGGTATTTTGGGTTCTACTGATCAATTTCTAGTCGACACAGGAGCTACTAGTAGCGCGCTGTCGAAAAACTTGGTTCCGAGGGCTCCCCTGTCTGGCGAAATGATTACGTGTGTAGGGTTTGATGGCACACCCTCCCCCAGCCCATTGTCCAAGCCCCTTGCACTATGCATTGACAAATATTTTAGTTTTGGCCAATTTTTGTTATCACCCCATACCCCAGACAACATCCTGGGGATTGATTTGCTTAAATATTTTCGAGCAACAATTCGCTGCGCTCCGGAGGGAGTGCGGGTTATTCTGAACGACAATTATCCTGACCCCGATGATTGCACTGATCCCGACAGATTTTATGCCATTTTAGATATTCCAGCTTTGGCCTCTCTACCACACACGTTGTGGGCGACCTCAGATACGGATGTGGGAGAGATGCGTATTCCACCAATACATATTACTGTTAAGGAGGGGGCTCCTCTACCACGAGTGCCACAGTATAAGATTTCGAGAGAAGGTGAAATTGCACTGAGTCATATTGTTCAGGATTTGATTTCTGCGGGGGTGGTGGAGGAGGTCCCTTATAATGTTTGTAACAGCCCTATCCTACCGATTCTTAAGAGAGACTCAGATGGTAAAATCTATCGATTTATTATTGATTTGCGTGAGATCAATAAAATTGTCATTCCCCAATACCCGGTGGTGTCTGATATCACTACTTTGCTTACTTTGGTTCCCCCGACGGCCACCACCTTTAGTGTTATTGACCTAAAGAATGCGTTCTTTTCCATCCCTGTTCATCCTGATAGCAGATATCTGTTTGGTTTTACGCTCAATAATAAATCGTATAGACTTTGCCGTGTTCCCCAAGGATATACTGAAAGTCCTAGCATCTATAGCCAGGCTTTGAAAAGGCAGCTAGATTCGTTTAAATTGCAGTCCGGCGTAGCGCTCATCCAGTATGTGGATGACCTTCTGCTTGCCGCTGACTCCTATGCACAATGTGAACAGAGTACACTTGCGTTGCTTTCCTTTTTGGCGCAAAATAATCACAAGGTTTCGAAGAAGAAGCTCCAATACTGTAGACCCCAGGTGACATACCTTGGTCATCTGTTGTCTAAGGAGGGGTGTGCATTAACATCTGATCGAATTCAAGCAATTTTAGACACACCAGTCCCCCGCACCCAGAGAGATGTACGTGCCTTTATAGGGTTGACATCTTTTTGTAGGCAATGGATCATGGGTTTTTCGCATATCATAAAACCATTGCTAGCATTACTGTCCAAAGCCACACCAATGCCTCTTGAGTGGACAGACGAATGTCAGAAAGCTTTTGAGCAGTTGAGGCAGGCCCTTTGCTCCGCACCCGTGTTAGGTACACCAGACTATACGAAACTTTTTACATTGTACGTGCACGAGAATGATGGGTGCGCGTTGTCAGTGTTAGTGCAATTACACGGGGATAAGCAGAGACCATGTGCATATTTCTCTGCAATTTTGGACCCTGTAGCACGAGGGTTGCCAGGGTGTTTTCGAGCGGTAGCAGCAACTGCAGTAGCCATACGACAGAGTGAGGGAATAGTGTTATCACATAAATTGTTGGTATTAGTTCCTCACGCAGTAGACGCCCTGTTAAACCAAACCAAGACCCAATATCTCACGAGTGCACGGCTAACAGGATACGAGCTGACACTCTTGGCGCCACATATTACATTGAAAAGATGCGCTACTTTGAACCCTGCCACTTTATTGCCCTATCCGGCCGAGGAGGGTCAGGAAGAAAAACATCATGACTGTGTTTTCCTGACCGAGGAACAGACAAAGGGTCGTGTTGACTTGCAGGATGTGCCACTTCCAGATGTGGATGGGGAACTGTGGGTTGATGGATCGTGCCTAAGGCTGCCAGATGGCACGACTTCCGCAGCATATGCGATCACGACACTTAAGACAGTGGTAGAAACAGCTAGGATACCACAAAAATCAGCTCAGGCAGCAGAGCTGATAGCCTTAACAAGAGCCTGTGAATTGAGTGCCGGATTATGTGTGAACATATACACGGACAGCCGGTATGCCTTTGGAGTGGCCCACGACTTCGGGCTTCTTTGGAGAGAACGGGGGTTTCTGACATCACACGGAGAGCACATTATGCACGGAGAGCTAGTGCGTGATCTCCTAAATGCGTTGCTTTGCCCTAAGAAAGTAGCGATAGTGAAGTGCAGTGCCCATAAAAAGATTACGGATAAAGTGGGTCAAGGGAATGCCTTTGCAGACAGCATAGCAAGGCAAACGGCTATGTCCCGAACTAGCTCCCCCATGTACGTGGTACAATCACAGGCTGAGCGATGGAGTGATGCTAGAGCAGAGATACGGGATATTCAAAAATCAGCCACAGAATCTGAAGTTGCGGCTTGGGCAGCAGATGGGGTACTAGATGACGAGGGGTGTTGGAGAAGCAAAGACATGGAGAAGTGGAAATTGCCTGCGGCTTACTTACAGGCGATGGTCCAGATGACACATGGACTGGCTCATGTCGGAGCTCTTGCAATCACTCGGCTTTTAACACGAGTTTGGGAACATCCCGAGATTGCTAATACTGCAACGAGAGTAGTGCAGACCTGCCTGGTGTGTTTGCAACACAATCCTGGAAAGGGAACCCATACTCCGAAAGGAGGTTTCGTTCCACCTTCAGCACCATTTGAAGTGCTTCAAATGGACTACATCCAGCTTGAGCGATGCAACCACCTGAAGTACGTCTTAGTGGTGGTGTGTGCTTTTAGCAAATGGGTTGAGGCCTACCCCACGAAAGACAATACAGCTTTGACAACAGCTAAGGTGTTGCTTAAGGAATTTTTTCCTCGCTTTGGAGTTTGTAAATTTTTGTGGAGCGATAATGGGCCCCATTTTGTTGGAAAGATTGTGGAATATGTACTGAAGGGGTTAGGGATTCAGCAAAAATTCCACGCTGTATTCCACCCTCAGTCAGCAGGTTTGGTCGAGCGGTACAATGCCACGTTGAAGCTTAAGCTGGCCAAAATTGTGGCGTCTACATCATTGAAGTGGCCAGATGCGCTGCCGCTAGCACTACTATCTCTCAGATCAGTACCCCACTCACGAATCGGCCTTACGCCCTATGAGGTGGTGTTTGGCCGCCCTATGAATATCTGGGGGGTGCCCAAGCCACGATTAATACATGATGTGCCTTGTGTTATGATGAATGATTATTTGGCACGATTAACAAATGATTTACTCTCTATTCATCAAAAGGTTCGAGAAGCGCTCCCTGATAACTCCACCGGAGAGGGCCACGATCTTCGTCCTGGGGACCATGTGATGGTCCGTTCGTTTGAAAGAGCAAGTAGTCTGGAGCCCAGGTGGAAGGGCCCCGAGCAGGTCCTCCTGGCGACCCGCACCGCAGTACGAGTGACGAACAGGAAGCGGTGGGTGCATTCGACACATTGTCGCCGTGTCTCTCCGGATCTGGTGACTCCTGCTGTGTTGACTGATTATAAGGAGATCTTGGAGAAAGAAAAGAGCCCAGCTGTGACGTCGGCCGAAGTGGAGGGAGCCTTCCCGGACCAATCTGCTACTGGAAGAGAGCGCTACAATCTACGACCGCAATAAGAAGATTTTTGTTCCCTTTTTGACTGGTTGGTTACCGCTCCAGGTTTGTGAAACGGAAACCGGGAATTCCAAGGGGGGGGGATCAGTTCTGCCAGAGTAGCGACACCCGTCTTGGCCCGGAGAAGAAAACAACGGCTACCTCGGAGTTCAGCACCGCATTTTTCTTTTTTAGGTATACACGCACGTGTATCTGGGACAATTTGTGAACAATTTGTGTCACTTGAGACTTTTGCACAAAACTCTCTTGAACTATGGCATCAACGGCATCTCGTGATAAGAAAATATTGGGTGCCTTTCTCTTTGTTCTAACTGTTGTGGTGATAGCTGTTATGGCCTGGGTAGTCGAACTTATGGTGCCTGTACGTGAACATTTGTTGCCGACTACCCCGGCACCGCCTGAACATTTTCATTTTACATTACCATTCCATGAAGAGCGCCACCGTCAAACGTATTTAAATAACAGCTTCATTCAGATTCTTCATCACACGCATAATATGACCAATACCTCTAACTGCTGGGTGTGTGGAATGTTGCCTGGGCACCAGAAGAGAGGGGGCACCCCACTTATTCCACTCCCGTTTTCACACAATGGGTCATGTAACGCCTGGTACACCCTCCTCTTTACTCTGAGATGGCCAACTAAAGGGGGGGTGCTTTTCCGTTTGAATAAAGTATGTTCCCATGACAAGGATGGGTTTCCCCGGGCTGAGGGCACACGTTTCGAATGGGAAGAGTACAGGCCTGACAATGTATCTGCCCCACGTGTATATAGCAATCAGCGAATTGTGAATGTATCTAGTGCTCATGTCATAAATGTCATTGCTACAAAAGCCGATTTATGTATTAGAAACAAGGGCACGATTGCAGTGGGGAAAAGTGAATGTAACATCACTCTCACGTTTGATAGCCCGAATGGCATTTCATTTGTTGCATCCCGAAACACATATTTTATCTGTGGAACGAAGGGGTACCATCAGCTTCCAGTGGGATGGTTGGGCACGTGCTATGTATCGTTTGTGCTACCTCCTGTATTTATTGCCCCTCCAATGTACCACAATGATTACACGCTGTACCACGATTTCGTTTTGAACAGGGTTAAACGAACTGTTGCCCTAGAGGACATTGATCAAACGGACACTACATTACAACAGTATGTGGATTTTAATCTGGGACTATTCTCCTTTGTGGGGGCTGCATTGAACAGCCGGAAAATTAGACGACTGACACGCGTTGTCGAGGCTGTTGCGAATGACACTGCCGCTGCTCTTGGGAATATTACTGAGGAACTACAGATTTCCAGAATTGTCACCCTCCAAAACAGGATGGTGTTGGACGTTGTTTTGGCTGATCGTGGGGGGGCATGTAGAATTATCGGAAGCAGCTGTTGTGTATACGTCCCGGATAATTCTCCATCTGTATATGATGCTATTTCCAAGCTGCATAAAATAGCTGCTGAGATACGCCCGGACAATGGAACTTGGACACTTTCAGGATGGTTTTGGTCCATGATTGCAACCTGGGGTTGGAAACTATTGACAATTCTCTGTATACTTGTGGGAGCAATGTTTTTTATATGCTTATGTATTCAATGTGGCCCAGCCTTATGTTCAATGTGTCTATCAGCTTGTATACCATCAAGACGAGCTCTTGCCCATGACAAAATGATGCTTCACAAGGAGGTAACACGAATAATGTTAATAGACATCGAGGACGAACATCCTGACTATGTTCACTATGAGGTAGATTCAGCTAACCGCTAAAAGGGTCGTCTGTTGTAATTGGCCCGGCCGCGTTAGCGATTAGCTGAACCTACACGTTGTCCTCCTTAACTTGGCTATATATGAAAACGCCATTTTGAATGTTGCAGCGGCCATCTTAGATCATGAGCGGCCTCGTGGCCGACGTGCCCTTTAGTCCGTTGTCCGTTCCGCTGACCACTCCTTTCTGCCCAGCAACAAGCTATTTTTAGTACTGGTCAAGCCGCACATGCGCAGTTCTCACTGACCCGTAAACCTTCTGGAATGTGCATCAAACTGACCAGCGGAGTTGTGCCCCCTCCAATGAGCTGGCAGTATTCCAAAACATGACCATATATGTCCTTAAATGTGTTCTAACTTGTGCCGCCTATCTTTTATTGCCCCAAAACTGTATATAAACGGGGTCACACCGGTGTTCGGTGTGATACCTCTTGCATTACCGAAGGGTGCTGTTTGAGTGTACCACCACCCCATGGGGTCTTAATAAACTTGTTCTTTGCCTTTTACAGTTTCCGTGCCAACAGTTCTTGTGTGTAAGTGGGTAATCTCTGGAGCGTGTAGGCCTTGGGAACCCCGAAATACTTCACTGTCTTGGATCCGAGGTGCAGCCCTTAGTACAGCGAAACGTGACGGGTTTCTCCTTGGTGACGTCTTCAGTGCCTCAGTTAAGTATTTAGTGGTTGCTAGTTGGTTACTTCGTGAGGGTTGTTAAAATCCTTTTTGGTTCTTGGTTTGGTTTGGTTTCGTAAGATTATCACTGGTTGTTCTGGTTACGATAATCTATTTGGTTTAGTTTGGGTATCGATACATCAGTTCGTTTTGATAGGCCTAAGTTCTTGGTTCAGGTGCACATATCTGTTTCTTGTTTTGTTTGTTTTTGTGTTCCAGACTGAAAATGGTAAGTCGGAGAAACTGTATGTTGTCTTGTTTTGGTTGCAACAGTGACTCACGATTGGAGGACTCATGTCTGGTTCCTCCGATTGGGACTCCCTTATATGATTTGTACTGTAAACATGGTGTGGGTCCTATATCTTATAATGAGGTATGGGTCCGATACACTGAGAAAGATGGTGTCCTCAGTTGGCCACTGCATGGTAGTTTTGAACCCGAAATCCTTGATAATTTAGAAGCGAAATTGTTTAGGAAGAAAGCCCGGCCGGCAATGTTTGATTCTTTCCGTTACTGGCGAAAAGAATCCAAACAGAGAGAAATGAAGAGGTTAAAGAAAGAACAGAAAGAGCAAGAAGAGTTGACTCTGGAGCAAGCGGCTAAGCAGCTGCAAGATAACGAGTGTGAGAAGGCCATAGAGGTGGCCATTAGAAAGCATAATTTGGCGATTGACAAGTGCTACCCTGCTTTGCCATCGAAAACAGCTAAGATACTAGAGGACCCCGAAAATGATCCTCTGTTGTCTTATCTGTTACGGTCACCTCCACCGTATGCACAAGGTGCTACGGCTCCACCTTTACCGAATGTTCAATTGCCGGTTGCTGGACAACCTGGTATTCCTGCTCCTGCCCCTCAGAATCAAGCTCCTGTACCTCCTGTAGTCAATGTGAATATTCCTACGGCTCCTCCTCCTCCTGGGTTGCCGACTTCTATACCTGTATCTGTCTCGCTTACACCTACTGTTCCACAAAGTATTTTCCTCGATACTCCTACTGTTCCGCTATCTGTTCCTACCTCTACTGTGTTCTCTACGTCTGCGAGTGTGTTGACTCCACTTTCTGTTCGTCGAAGAATCACTGATTCTGTTTCTAACATTCTGTCTCCTTTCTATAAAACTTTAATCAAGACTCCTACTTCTGACTCTGTACAGAGACGCAGTCAGCATCCAAGCACTGAGGAACGGGGAATTTTAGATTCCACGGCTCTCAGATGGATTTCGAAGAGTAGGAGATATAGTACGAGAGACGTGCTAGATACATTTATGCAGTGGAAGGAACCAACGCAACGGTATGTCTTTGATGAGATGTGCTCGCTGTTACGTGAGGAGATAGAAGAAGATGATGTTGAATCGAATTTAGAAGACTTAATTAAGGTTCAGAAAGAGTTTGCTGCAGGAATGATAGTAGGTGAAAATATAGAAGAAGCGATGGAACTGATCTTAAGTTTTAGAAATGATCCATCTCTTCGTTCACCAAGAGATTTAGAAAAAGGTAAGACGAAGCTAAGTCGCCAATATCCAATGAGGGAGGTTCCTCCAATTTGGCGCGATGCCGTACAAGCTGAAAATGTTAATGGTATTGTAGCTGCTCCGGCGCAATTCCAAAGAGTGTGGATACACATTCCGTGGAAGCGAGCCGAAGTGCTAGCAGTGAAGCAGGCCTTGCCAGACCCGCGTAAGAACCCTGCTGGATACTATAAAGAACTGACGCAAACAGTTGAGGCTTGTATAATGAACTTAGCAGACATCGATATGTTATTTGGAAATGTAGTTCCGCAACCAATTTGGGCTAAAATTCGTAGAGAGAATCATCCAGTTGCCCTAGGTGGTGATTGGGCAGCTATCATTACAACGGATGGTCAGCAAACAGGTGGTGCAAAACCCGAACCCCTAATTGCTAATCTTCCAGGTAGGATAATAGACTTAATGAAGACTCTGATGCCCGCATTGCGTGTTAATTGGGACAAGTTATCCGCATGCAGGCAAAAGAAAGACGAAAGTGTCTCCGACTTTTTCACGAGGTTCGAAGAGACTTTTGTAGATCATAGTGGTCAAGATATGAGCACAGAAGGAGGACAGAGACTGTTTGTCGATAAATTCGTGCATAATTTGTTACCTGAGTTATGCAATAAATTAAGGATTCAGAGAGTGCGTGGGCTGTTTCTACAACTGCGCAAATACTTGCAACTGCACAGTATTATGAAAATAGGGATAAAGAGGAAAAAGAGAAATCAGACAAAAAAACGAAAGATTTAAAGACTAAAGTTCTTTTGCAACAGGCGTATCCGCCTCGCATGAATCAGACTAACACGCAGCAAGGTTCGTACCAAAGGACAGATTATAGTTCACCTAGACCTCAATATCAGTGGAACCAGTGTGCGTACTGTAAGAAAGAGGGTCACTACAAGAATGAGTGTCCGATCTTAGCGCAAAATAATGCAGCAGCAGCTCAGAGAGGTCGTGGTGGTTTTGTGTAGAATTCTAGAGGTCGAGGGCGAGGTGCTATGCCTCCACAGACGAATGATCGTCCTTCCAATCACTTTGATCAACGAAATGGACAGTCTTCCCAACAAAATAGATCTCAACAGTATCATGTTGAAGACTATTGTGAAGCGGATGGGGGATTTCAGCAAAATGGGTACTAGGACAGCCATGGACAGAGAGAGGGAGTAGTATCAGTTCCAGTGGATCAGAGTGGGCCTTATGTCGCAGTAGCAACATCAGGTGTAGTCGAACCGTTTCTGTTGGATACTGGTGCCGCAAAAAGTTCTATCATTCATGCGAAACTCCCTGGCGCACCTTTGTCCGGCTCAACAAATGTTTCTGTAGGTTTTTCAGGCGCCCCTGTTTACAACCCCATATCTGGTCCTTTGTCTATCTCTGTTGGACCGTGTCAATTGAAAGCACCCTTGATTTTGACGACGGGTTGTAATGAAAATCTGCTTGGTTTAGACTTGTTAAAACGCCTATATGTGACATTGTACTGTTCTCCGGAAGGGGTACAGCTTACATTGGGTAAAAGAATCACCTCTCCGATGTACTTGTCAATGGATGCACTCCCGCCAGAGCTGCGTTCACTCCCTGATTCTCTTTGGGCGACTGGTCCTAATGATGTAGGCCTTTTAGAAATACCACCATATGTAGTAACTTTGAAAGCAAATGTGAAATTTCCAAGAATTCCTCAATACAAAATATCTAGTGAAGGTGAGCGTGCACTTTTATTGATTGTGCAAGATTTGATTAAGAAAGGTGTGGTTGAAGAAACTAGAGGAAATGTTTGTAATAGTCCTGTATTACCGATTTTGAAACGAACTGATCCCACAAAGCCTCCAGTGTACAGGTTTGTCATCGACCTCAGAGAAGTCAATAAGATTGTGGTCCCGCAGTTTCCTGTGGTTCCAGACATCACTGCCTTGTTAACATTGATTCCTGCTACAGCCACATGGTTTTCAGTCATCGACTTGAAGAATGCCTTTTTCAGCATTCCGATAGCCGAAGAAAGCAGAGATATTTTTGGCTTCTGTCTAGGAGGTCGAAGTTTCAGATTTAAACGCGCTCCACAAGGCTATTGTGAGAGCCCATCTATTTACAGTCAAGCACTAAAAAGTCAGTTAGATTCCTTTGTCCTTCCTCCAGGTTCTGCTCTAGTGCAGTATGTAGATGATCTTCTAGTGGCTGCCGATGACAAGGAAACTTCCAAAGCAGCTACGGTTTCGTTATTGCATCATTTGTCCAATTTGAATCACAAGGTATCACCTTCAAAAATGCAATACTGCTGCCAAGAAGTGACCTACCTAGGTCATCTCTTGTCAAAGGAGGGAAGGAAGTTGACCCCAGAGAGAATAAAAGCAATTACGCAGATGAGTGTTCCCCGCACACAGAGAGAAGTACGTGCCTTTTTAGGTATTACCTCTTACTGTAGGCAATGGATCCCAAATTTTTCTCTTTTAGCGAAACCATTGGTAGCTTTGACTGGGAAAAATGTTTCGAGTCCGGTGCCATGGTCTGATGAATGTCAAGAGAGTTTTTCTGAGTTGCGAAAAGCATTGTGTTCAGCTCCTGTATTGGGTACACCTGATTACAGTAAGCCATTCACGCTCTACGTTCACGAGAGAGAAGGTTGCGCGTTGAGTGTTCTGACACAGACATTTGGTGATAAACAACGCCCTTGTGCGTATTTTTCATCAACACTAGATCCGGTAGCTAGAGCGTTACCTAGTTGTTTGAGAGCTACAGCGGCAGCTGCGGCTTCCATTCGACAATCTGCTGGTCTGGTGATGAATAACATGCTAGTGGTTATGGTTCCTCATGCGGTGGATACACTCATGAACCGAACCAAGACACAACACCTTACCAGTGCGAGACTATCTGGTTATGAGCTGACATTACTAGCGAGTCATATTTAGATCAAAAGATGTAATGTATTGAATCCAGCAACGCTGTTGCCGGCTAATCAAGAGTCGAGTGATTCCGAGCCACATGATTGTTGTTTTAGAACGGAGGAAGAGACCAAAGGACGTATTGACTTAAAGGACACTCCATTGTCAGATCCAGATGGCACATTGTATGTGGATGGGTCATGTTTTAAATTGGAGAATGGTGATGTGACTGCTGCTTACGCAGTAACGACTTTGAAGACGATTGTGGAGACTGCAAGAGTGAGTCAGAATTCTGCCCAAGCTGCAGAATTAATAGCTTTAACAAGAGCGTGTGTTTTAGCTAAGGGAAAGAGAGTGAATGTTTTTACAGATAGTCAGTACGCATTTGGCGTGGCCCATAGTTTTGGCCGGTTGTGGAAAGAAAGAGGTTTCATTACGTCCCATGGGACTAAGATTCAACATGGTCAGCTAGTTAACGACTTGTTGGAATCTCTAACCTTGCCGACTGAAGTTGCGATTGTAAAGTGCAGTGCTCATAAAGCAATCACGGATGATGTTGGTAGTGGGAATGCTTTTGCTGATGAAACCGCTAAACAGACAGCTAGAGATATGATGAGTAGAATGTATGTTGCTACGTCTGCAAGGTGGATTGCTGAATCTGGAATGTGTGAGGATACAATGGAAAATGTGAAAGAGATTCAGAAAGAGGCAACTGAGGAGGAAAAACGTGTATGGAGAGAGAGTACGGGCAAGTTGGATTCGAATGGGTGTTGGATTGATTTGACAGAACAGCAGCGTTGGATGTTGCCTGATGCGTATGTGCTTGCAGTGGTGACGATGGCGCATGGAGTAGCGCATATAAGTTCTAAAGGAATCTGTGAGATGTTGGCTCCAGTATGGAAGAATGATGGGATTAGTAAGTGTGCAGAGAGAGTGGTGAAAAATTGTATGGTATGCCTGATGCATAATCCTGGCAAGGGAACTCCAACTCCTGCTGGTCACTTCGCTCCTCCTTCCTGTCCTTTTGAAGTGATTCAGTTAGACTTCATTCACATGGATCGCTGTAATAATCTGAAATACGTCCTGGTGGTAGTCTGTGCTTTTTCCAGATGGATTGAAGCATACCCACTAAACGACAATACTGCCCTATCAACTGCCAAAATTCTTCTCAAAGAATATTTCCCTAGATTTGGAATGCCACGGATTGTATGGTCAGATAACGGAAGTGAGTTCATAGGGAAAGTTATGCAGAGTGTGTGTGCCGGTCTGAACATAAAACAGAAATTCCACAGTGCGAACCATCCTCAGTCTGCTGGTTTAGTTGAGGGTTACAATGGCACCCTCAAACTAAAACTAGCCAAAATTCAAGCATCCACAGGTTTGTCCTGGCCAGACGCACTTCCCCTGGCTTTGTTATCAACGAGAGCAACTGTACATTCTAGAGTGGGGCTTAGCCCCTATGAGATCGTTTTTGGCCGCCCGGCAAATATTTGGGGTGTGCCGAGGCCAAAGGAGTTTTGTTCTCTAGAATATCCTATGTTGATAGACTACCTTTACGACTTGACTGCTAAATTGAGTCTTATTCACCAACAGGTTTTCGATGCATTACCAAAGCCTCCAGAGAGTCCAGGGCATCAGCTGAAACCCGGCGATCAAATTGTAATAAGAAACTTCGCGAGGACAAAGAATCTCCAGCCCAGATACGTCGGCCCTTTCCAGGTCCTGCTTGCAACGAGAACAGCAGTTCGTGTAGCTGGTCGCAAGCATTGGGTGCACGCATCTCATGTTAAGCGTGTACCTTTGCCACTTCCTTACGACGACTGGGTGAAGAAGGGAATTGGTGCCTCCGAATTTGAAAACACGCCAAAGTTCATCCCTTTCAGCGATGCCGAATTGATTACTGACACTCCGAAATCTGACTCTCCTCCTGAAAAGACTCCTTTGAACTCTGAACATTTGTCCCCTGCATCAGAAAAAACTCTATCACCTGCGAACCTGAACACTGCAACAGCTACCAGTGATACGCTATTTGCCGATCAAACAGTACCTGCAAAGCAAAGATACAATTTACGACCTCGTAAAATGGACAAATAAAGCAGGCAACTGCCCATTGTGATATTTTGAAACTTTAAACTTTTGCCTACAGCCAGGAAGTTTGCTGTTGTTTTATTGTTTTTAAAATTGCCTTGCCGTCTGGGTAGCCGTAGGGTCGTGGCTGTGTGCCTAGTTGAATCTGCGGGGGTCTGACACAAGGTCGATCTTTCTGTTAGTTCTGGGAACTCCCAGGGCTGATAGAGGCATTTTCATCTACGTACACATCATCAGTGGTCGCGAGCGGATTGTAGAAGATGGAGCTTCCTGCGCTGCAACGAGAAAATGTGATTTATGTTCACAGAAACAGACTTTACAAAATTCTTCACAGCAAATGCTTTTTAATACAATGTGCCATTACATTTTTGATTGTTTTGATAACGTTGGTGGGTGGAATCGTTTTCGGTATGAGTTTGATTTTTGTGCCAGTAACTACAGTACCTCCCCTTGATCCTGCTACTTCTACTATTTCCTCTATACACTCTTTTCACTCGTTTCCTGAACAAGAGCAAGCTCGACGCTCAGAATTTATTAACAACACTTTTATACAGCTCTTGCACCAACACCAACTGGTAGTTAACACTACAGACTGCTGGGTGTGTGGCTTGATACCCCACACTATGGATAAAGGCATTCCCTATCTGGTTTTGCCTTTCAGCTACAATGGATCATTTCAGGCCCTTCAAACCATCTTTGCTTATGCCCTTGAAACCTATCCTCCGCGTCCACCACGTTCCACTAGATATAACTCTGCCAACAAAGCCTTAGTCCAGGGAATTATTGACATGATCAAGGACGTCAATAATACTCCATCTTACCCTAGAGACGAATTGCGAGTATATTTAAGTTGGAATTCTTCAGAGTATCGCCTTAGTTTGGGAGAAAGCAAGCGTAAAAGCTCAACTCCAATCTGGGTCGTACCTCACAGAGGTCAGGTCTGTTTGCAAGGTAATGGGAGAAATCCGAGAGCTCAGCTAGGGAGGAGTGAGTGCGTAGAGACTTATGTGTTTCCGGCTAACTCTTCCCCTGCCTTCCTTACTGCTAGAGGTACCTACTTCATCTGTCAAGACCGAGCATATACATGGTTGCCTGCCGACTTTTCAGGGTCATGTTATATTGCTCGATTGTTGCCTCCAACATACACTGCTTCATCTGACTACCACAGGACCAGAGTAGCGAGAGGTGTCTTCAGCAAGGAAGATACCGCTGGTCAGGAAGCTGGAGACTTCTTCAAAGGTTTCCTTCCGTTCTGGGGGCCTATGGCCAATAGTAGAAACATACGTCAGCTAACACGGGTAGTTGAATCTACTATTACCGAAACTGCTGGTGCCCTTAGCAATTTGACAGCTGAGCTTCAGGCGGATAGACTCATGACGTTGCAGAACCGTATGGTTCTAGACGTTATACTTGCAGATCGAGGTGGGGTATGCAGAATGATCCAATCGAGCTGCTGTGTCTTTATTCCCAATAATGCTCCAACAGTTTATGAGGCGATCTCTAAGCTACACAAGATTTCCGACTCTATTCAAGTAGACAAGGGAAACTGGTCCTTCATGGAGTGGTTTTGGACTCTGATATCAGCGTGGGGATGGAAGGTTCTAATGGTCATTGGTGTCATCTTAGTATTCCTATTCTCATGCTGCCTGATTATCCAGTGTGGTCCTGCTCTGTGTAGTCTTTGTGCTGCAACCTGTTTTAGGAAACCACCTGCGTTTGGAGAAAAGGCGCGAGAAAGGATGATGATACAACAGCATGTCACTGACCTGATGAGCATAGAATTAGATTCTGATATAGACTGAGTAATTGCCTATGTAAGGGCAAAAGGAGGGTCTGAGGATCCGTGACGATTTGAACCCGTGTTTTCAATATTGTCGGAAATACATAATATTGGTATCAGCGAACCGCAAATGATCCATTTAGCATATCCTGGTGTTTTCGCTATGCTACGAGCAAGAGCACTCCTGTTATGAACACATTTCTGATCTACCCACGGCATCCATCTTAGATCATGGCAGCCATTTTGTGTTTCTTGCCCTCACATACGCAATAACCTCTGATCACTTCATTTCAAATAAGGACACGTAGCCTTAGCCGAAGATTCACCTCTTTCATGACACGTGCACCTTAAACCAGATCACGCTGTAGCTGCATGACTCGACAAAGGCTGCCTCCTCTGCCCGAGGCCGGCCCAACTGAACTGGTTCTCGTGTCCATCGTCCCGATCATGATTAGGCGGCCGAAGCCGGTAGCCTTGCCCATTTACAACCCACAAACATCTCTTATCCCGCTTTTCTATCTTCCACACCTGGCTCCGTTCCTTTCTTTCTGAATCTTTATTAGGGGGAGGTAACGAAATTTATGATGAGGCGGTCCGGCTCTTGAATGCAATATTGACAAGGGATTGTGATGAACTAGTGGGAACCCCTCTTCGTAACGTTTGGCATCAGATATTATCGACGGTTCCTGTGTAACGCCAAATATTTATTGTTTTAGACACAAAGGTTTTGAGAATGTATTACATGTAAAGAATTCACCCCCAGCTTAAAATTTAGTATATAAGGAGCAACCCTCTTTGTACAATTTGAACAGGCTCCTAGAATCTGCCCATGTGTGGTTTCTGTGACTTCTGTGTCCCTGCAGTAATAAACCTTTGGTCTTTGACGCCACCACCGAGAAGCCCGTGTTTCTGTTCATTTGCGCACCAAGACAGGTGGAACTCCGGGGTCTTTGGGTGTTGTTCCCTGACACCTCTGGACGGAACCAAAAAGTCCAGAACTCCAGTGCGGCCATGCCTTGTTAAATCTAAGAAGTGGCTATGCGAGGAGCATGCCAGTAAACTCCGCTCTGCCGGGTTGACAGAGTTTTAGCTGGACTTTGCGTTTTAAGCTGAGCGTGGAGTGAAAGAAACTTTGTGAACACCACTGGCGGAACAGAGTTTGCCACCCACAGTTAAATTTAACCTCTGCAACATTGCTAGGTTCCCAAAAATAGCTAGGGAAAATTAATGCCAGGACTAATATGTTCACAACGCGGATTGTACTTAGTCCAAATAAACACAGGGAACAAACACAACTAGATGCCAATGTACAATCCAATTAGAATTGATGTGGCACACTACGGTGCCACAAAACCTACTCCAACTGACACTGCTAGGGTAGCCACCTCACAAAGGGGCGTCTATTGAGCAGGTCAGGAACCACAAAATGTTATTTGGGAGGGGAATATTTGATTTTGGTAAGGGTGTCCTTGGTTTGGACAGTGGTGGTTTTGGAAGAGGAATTGGTGGACTTACATTTAGGAGCTAGACTTTCGGGATGGGAAGGTGAGGAACATTTGGCAGGGATGCCTTGGGAAGTGGAAAGGGTAAGAGGGGGACTTGGAGGTAGAAGGGGTGGTCATGGTGTGGGAGGAGTAGTTTGGTCCTTGGAAATGGTAGTTGGAGGTTTGGGAGGTGTGATGGCAAGGGAAAATGAGGGATCTTTGATAGGGTACTTAGTAGTGGGAATGGTATGGGGTAGAGTCTTTGGGAGTGACTGTGATGTGCTTGGGTCTGTTGCAGCTGCAGGTGCATGTGTGTCAGGTGTATGTGCTGCAAGTAGGTTTATGTCTTGTTTCTGTGTGGTCTGTTGGGTGCGTGATTGTTTTCGTCTGTATTTCTTGTGTGTAGAATATGAATGGTGTATCTGTGGGTGTTGCTGCAGCGGAAGTGCTTTGTGTGGGTGTTGTGGATGGTGATGTGGTGGTGACAGTGTGTGTGGTTGTGTGTGATGTGTGTATGGAAGTGATGGTGGTTGTGGCAGATGTGCTGTTGTATGTGTTGGCTGCGGATGTGGTGGTGTGGGTGTGGGGTGTGCATGCATGTGTGCTGCCTTCTGTGCTGTGTTGGGGATGTGATAGGGAGTGTTGTGAGCATGTGGGTGTGGTGGTGTCAGTGGTGGTTGCGGATGTGATGGTGAATGGGGTGCCTGTGGTTATAGAGGTGAGTGTGGTGTCTGTCTGTTTGAATGCATGCCTGCTTTTTTATGAGGCTTTTGCATATGTGTGGATCTAGTGCTTAGGTCTGTATAAGTGTGTGTCTGCAAATGTTTGCATGTGCCTTGGATAGGTTTGGGAATAGGGTATTGGTATGGGTAAGTGGTGTAGAGACAGACACAAGTTTGGTGGGACAGGAGACTTTGATGGGGGAGGAGGCCAGAGCCTGAAAAGATCTCTGTTGGCCAGACATCGCACTGTCAATGCCTTCCAGTGAGGCCACTATCTGCTGCAGATGGCAGCCTTGTCCTGGATGGTATGCAGTAGTGCAGTCTGACTCACATAGATTTTTCTAAGTAGGTCAATAGCCTCTCCACTCTGGGCAGGGGTTGAGGTGTCTGGAGCTAAGGAGACGGCTCCCCTCTTAGGGGAGTCAGTCCGGTCAACGGGTTTAGGGAGCAACAGGGAGGGTGGCGATGGAATTGTAGGTGGGATGAAGGTAAAACAAATCCTGTGCAGTCTGTCCACCACCACTCTGGAGTGTCAACTGGAGGATGACTCTGTAGATGACGACATCTAGCTTGTGTACTCTGTGGCACTCCACACCCTCTAGGTCACTGGATCCCTCCATGTCTGTACTGTCACGACCGAAACCACTGTGACCACCTGGGTCCCCAACTATGTTTGCCCTTTCTTCTTTGCTTGCGTAAGATGAATCTGAAATGACATATAAAATTGGCTTATTGCAACTGCATTAGCACACCTCACTATCATATTTCAATACAAAGACATTTCTAAAGTGCTCAGGTCACACCAGCTTCATGGCTCACTATGTAGTGGAGTTCTGGACTTTTTGGTTCCGTCCAGAGGTGTCAGGGACAACACCCAAAGACCCCTGAGTTCTACCTGTCTCGGTGAACAAATAAACAGAAACACGGGCTTCTCGATGGTGGCGTCAAAGACCAAAGGTTTATTACTGCAGGGACACAGAAGTCACAGAAACTACACACGGGCAGTATCTAGGAGCCTGTTCGATTTGTACAAAGAGGGTTGCTCCTTATATACTAAATATTAGGCTTCGGGCAAATTCTTTACATGTTAGTACATTCCCAAACCTTTGTGTCCTCAACAATAAATATTTGGCGTTGCACAGGAATCGTCAACAATATCTGATGTCAAAACATTACGAACGAGGGGTTCCCACTGTTCCATCATAATCCCATGTCAACTTTTCATTCAAGAGCCGGACCGCCTCATCGTAAATTTCGTTACCTCCCCCTAATAAAGGGCCAGAAGGAAAGGAGCAGAGCCAGGTGCAGAAGATAGAAAAGCAGGATAAGAGATGTTTGTGGGTCGTAAATGGGCAAGGCTACCAGCTTCGGCCGCCTAATCATGATCAGGCCAACGAACACGAGAACCAGTATAGCAGGACTTGCCTCAGGCAGAGGCGGCAGTTTCTGTCGAGTCATGCAACCATGGCGTTTTCTGTTCTTAAGGTGCACGTGTTACTAGAGAGGTGAATCGCCGGCCAAAGCCTACGTGTCCTTAATCGAAATGAAGTAATCAGAGGTCATTGCGTGTCCATTGACTATGTGAGGGCAAGAAATACAAAATGGCTGCTGCAATCTAAGATGGATGCCATGGGTAGATCAGAGATGTGTTTGTAACAGGAGTGCTCTTGCTCGTAGCATAGCGAAAACACCAGGATATGCTAAATGGATCATTTGCGGTTCACTGATACCAAAATTATGTATTTACGTAAATGTTGGAAACACGGGTTCAAATCGTCACGGAACCTCAGCCCCTCCTTTTGCCCTTACATAGGCAATTACTTAGTCTATGTCAGAGTCTAACTCTATGCTCATCAGGTCAATGACATGTTGCTGTATCATCATCCTTTCTCGCGCCTTTTCTCCAAACGCAGGCTGTTTTCTGAAACAGGTTGCAGCACAGAGACTACACAAAGCGGGACCACACTGGATAATCAGGCAGCACGAGAACAGGAATACTAAGATGACACCAATGACCACCAGAACCTTCCATCCCCATGCTGATAGCAGAGTCCAAAACCACTCCATTATGGACCAGTTTCCCTTGTCTACGTGTATAGAGTCGGAAATCTTGTGTAGCTTAGAGATTGCCTCATAGACAGTTGGAGCGTTATTGGGAATAAAAACACAGCAGCTCGATTGGATCATTCTGCATACCCCACCTCGATCTGCAAGTATTACGTCTAGAACCATACGGTTCTGCAACGTCATGAGACGATCCGCCTGAAGCTCAGCTGTCAAGTAGCTAAGGGCACCAGCAGTTTCCGTAATAGTAGATTCAACTACCCGTGTTAGCTCACGTATATTTCTACTATTGGCCATAGGCCCCCAGAATGGAAGGAAACCTTTGAAGAAGTCTCCTGCTTCCTGACCAGCGGTATCTTCCTCGCTGAAGACACCTCTTGCTACTCTGGTCTTGTGATAATCTGAAGAAGCAGTGTACGTTGGAGGCAACAGTCGAGCAATATAACATGAACCTAAAAAGTCAGCAGGCAACCATGTATACGCTCTGTCTTGACAGATGAAGTAGGTACCCCTAGCAGTAAGAAAGGCAGGGGAAGAGTTGGACAGAAAAACGTAAGTCTCAACGCACTCACTCTTCCCTAGCTGAGCTCTCGGATTCCTCCCATTTCCCTGCAAACAGACTTGACCTCGGTGAGGTACGACCCAGACTGGGGTGGAGCTTTTACGCTTGCTTTCTCCCAAACTAAGGCGATACTCTGTAGAATTCCAACTCAAATATACCCGTAATTCATCTCTAGGGTAAGATGGAGTATTATTGACTTCTCTAATCATGTCAATAATTCCCTGGACTAAAGCTTTGTTGACAGAGTTGTATTTAGTGGAACGTGGTGGACGTGGAGGATAGGTCTCAAGGGCATAGGCAAAAATGGTCTGGAAGGCCTGAAATGATCCATTGTAGCTGAAAGGCAAGACTAGATAGGGAATGCCTTTATCCATAGTGTGGGGTATCAAGCCACACACCCAGCAGTCTGTAGTGTTAACTACCAGTTGGTGTTGGTGCAAGAGCTGTACAAATGTGTTATTAATGAATTCCGAGCGTCGAGCTTGTTCGTGTTCAGGAAACAAGTGAAAAGAATGCACAGAAGAAACAGTAGAAGAAACAGGATCAAGGGGAGGTACTGTAGTTGTTACCGGTGTAAAAATTAAATGCACACCAAATACGATTCCACCCACCAACATTATCAAAACAATCAAAAATGTAATGGCACATTGCATTAGAAAACATTTGCTGTGAAGAATTTTGTAAAGTTTGTTTCTGCGAACATAAATTACATTCTCTCGTTGCAGCTCAGGAAGCTCCATCTTCTACAATCCGCTCGCGACCACTGATGATGTGTACGTAGATGAAAATGCCTCTATCAGCCCTGGGAGTTCCCAGAACTAACAGAAAGATCGACCTTGTGTCTGACCCCCGCAGATTCAACTAGGCACACAGCCACGACCCTACGGCTACCCAGACGGCAAGGCAATTTTAAAACAACAAAACAATGCAAAGTGTTAGCAAACTTCCTGGCTGGAGGCAATGTATCAAAATTCAACTGTATAACATAGGCAGTTTCCTGCTTTATTTGTCCATATTGCGAGATCGTAAATTGTATCTCAATTTCGCAGGAGCTGTTTGATCTGGAAACAGTGTATTTTCAGCAGGGGTTGCAATGTTCAAGTTCGCAGATGGCAAAGTTTCTTCTGGTGTAGAGGGCAAATGTTCAGAATTCAAAGGAGCAGTTTCAGAAGGTGAGTCAAAGTTCGATGTGTCAGTGATCAGTTCTGCATCGCTAAAAGGGATAAACCAGGGAATTTGTTCAGATTCAGAGGTACCGATTCCTTTCTTCACCCAGTTGTCGTAAGGAAGTGGCAGGGGCACACGTTTGACGTGTGTTGTATGAATCCAGTTCTTCCGTCCAGCCACACGAATAGCAGTTCTCGTCGCCAATAACACCTGGAAGGGGCCAACGAATCTGGGTTGGAGATTTTTCGTTCTTGCAAAATTACGGATGACGACGTGGTCTCCTGGTTTCAGCTGATGACCTGGACTCTCCGGTGGCTTTGGCAATGCATCGAAAACCTGTTGGTGAATAAGACTCAATTTAGCAGTCAAGTCGAAAAGATAATCAAT
The DNA here is from genome assembly GCF_964263255.1 of Lissotriton vulgaris. Classification (NCBI taxonomy): domain Eukaryota; kingdom Metazoa; phylum Chordata; class Amphibia; order Caudata; family Salamandridae; genus Lissotriton; species Lissotriton vulgaris. The sequence continues at coordinate 96,474 of NW_028252306.1, forward strand.
TAACATTGGATATTCCAGCTGCCTAAATTCGTTTGGCCTAGGTACCCCCCAAACATTGGCGGGACGACCGAACACTATTTCATATGGACTGAGCCCTACTCTAGAATGTACAGTCGCTCTCGTGGATAACAGAGCCAAGGGAAGTGCATCTGGCCAGGACAAACCCGTGGATGCTTGTATCTTAGCAAGTTTCAGTTTAAGGGTGCCATTGTAACCCTCAACTAAACCAGCAGACTGGGGATGATTCGCACTGTGGAACTTCTGTTTGATCCCTAAGCCGGCACACACACTCTGCTTAACTTTCCCTACGAACTCACTTCCATTATCTGACCATACAATCCGTGGCATGCCATACCTGGGGAAGTATTCTTTGAGAAGAATTTTGGCAGTGGACAGGGCAGTGTTGTCCTTCAGTGGATATGCTTCGATCCATCTGGAAAAAGCACAAACTACCACTAGGACGTACTTTAGATTGTTGCAACGATCCATGTGAATGAAGTCTAACTGAATCACTTCAAAGGGGCAAGAAGGAGGAGCAAAGTGACCAGCGGGTGTGGGGATTACCTTGCCAGGATTATGCATCATGCTTTTTCAAAAACAGTAGTTCTGTTTGTGGCCTGATTAGGTCCGGGAGGACAAGAGTGGGTTTTATGTACCTTCACCTTGATAATAGATTTGAATGCACATGTGATGGAACACAATCATGTGCATGTTATATTACTAATCTCGGGGAGCACAATGTCTGCAAGCCCAAATAAATAAATATGTAGGTATAAAATTGTGTAACTAAAATACCAACTTTTACAGTTTCAGGAAGCTCATCAGTCCTGATGATGATCTAAAGTTACATAGATCGAAACGCCGTCGACATACCCAAGGATTTTAACTCTCTCTATTGTATATAATTGTTTTTTTGACCTTGTTTGTTGTTGTGTGACAGTCCGTTCACTTTGTTCACTTTTGTCACGTCCTGCACCATACTATTCACCTGAGCACCTGAAAATACAGTACAAGTACAAGTATTTATGTATATTCAAAAAAAGAAAAGATCAAATAAATAACTGTTTCTACCTATACCTACAGCTTTTGCTCCTTAGCGTTTATTGAATACTCGCTACCCACTCTTGTCCTCCCGGACCTAATCAGGCCACAAACAGAACCACTGGTTTTTGAAAAAGCATAATTCCACCCCAGGTTCTAATAAGTGGGGTTCCCTTGTTTATAAAAAACACAGGATTATGCATCAGGCATACCATACAATTTCTCACCACTCTCTCTGCACACTTACTAATCCCATCATTCTTCCAGACTGGAGCCAACATCTTACAAATCCCTTTAGAACTGATGTGCGAGCACGTACGCATCAGGCAACATCCAACGCTGTTGTTCCGACAGATCAATCCAACACCCACTCGAGTCCAATTTACCCGTGCTTTCTTTCCATACACATTTTTCCTCCTCAGTCGCCTCTTTCTGAATTTCTTTCACACTTTCCACTGTGTCCTCACACATTCCAGACTCCGAAATCCACCTTGCAGACGTTGCAACATACATTCTACTCATCATATTCCTAGCTGTCTGTTTAGCGGTCTCATCAGCAAAAGCATTCCCACGACCAACATCATCCGTAATTGCTTTATGAGCACTGCATTTCACAATCGCAACTTCAGTCGGCAAGGTTAGAGATTCCAACAAGTCGTTAACTAGCTGACCATGTTGAATCTTAGTCCCATGGGACGTAATGAAACCTCTCTCTTTCCACAAACGGCCAAAACTATGGGCCACGCCGAACGCGTACTGACTATCTGTGAACACATTCACTCTCTTTCCCTTAGCTAAAACACACGCTCTCGTTAGTGCAATTAATTCCGCAGCTTGGGCAGAATTCTGACTCACTCTCACAGTCTCCACAATCGTACTTAAAGTCGTTACTGCGTAAGCAGCAGTCACATCACCATTCTCCAATTTAAAGCATGACCCATCAACATACAACGTGCCATCTGGATCTGACAACGGAGTGTCTTTTAAATCAATTCGTCCTTTAGTTTCTTCCTCGGTTCTGAAACAACAATCATGGGGTTCAGAATCGCTCGACTCCTGATTAGTCGGCAACAATGTTGCTGGATTCAATACATTGCACCTTTTGATCTGAATATGACTCGCTAACAGTGTCAGCTCATAGCCTGATAATCTAGCACTGGTAAGGTGTTGCGTCTTGGTTCGGTTCATGAGTGTATCCACGGCATGAGGAACCATGACCACTAGCATGTTGTTCATCACCAAACCAGCAGATTGTCGAATGGAAGCTGCAGTTGCCGCTGTAGCTCTCAAACAACTAGGCAATGCTCTAGCTACCGGATCTAATGTTGATGAAAAATACGCACAAGGGCGTTGTTTATCACCAAATCTCTGTGTCAGAACACTCAACGCGCAACCTTCTCTCTCATGAACATAGAGCGTGAATGGTTTACTGTAATCGGGTGTACCCAACACAGGAGCTGAACATAGTGCATTTCGTAACTCAGAGAAACTCTCCTGACATTCAGCAGACCATGGCACCGGACTCGGAACATTTTTTCCAGTCAAAGCTACCAATGATTTTGCCAAAAGAGAAAAATTTGGGATCCACTGCCTACAGTATGAGGTAATACCTAAAAAGGAACGTACTTCTCTCTGTGCGGGGAACATTCATCTGTGTAATTGCTTTTATTCTCTCTGGGGTCAACTTCCTTCCCTCCTTTGACAAGAGATGACCTAGGTAGGTCACTTCTTGGCAGCAGTATTGCATTTTGGAAGGTGACACCTTGTGATTCAAACTAGACAAATGATGCAATAAGGAAATTGTAGCTGCTTTGCAAGTTTCCTTGTCATCGGCAGCCACTAGAAGATCGTCGACATATTGCACTAGAGCAGAACCAGGAGGAAGCACAAAGGAATCTAGCTGACTTTTTAATGCCTGACTGTAAATGGACGGACTCTCACAATAGCCTTGTGGAGCACGTTTAAACCTGAAGCTTCGACCTCCTAGAGAGAAGCCGAAAATATCTCTGCTTTCTGTGGCTATCGGAATGCTGAAAAAGGCATTCTTCAAGTCGATAACTGAAAACCATGTGGCTGTAGCAGGAATCAACGTTAATAATGCAGTAATGTCTGGAACCACAGGAAACTGCGGAACCACAATTTTATTAACCTCTCTAAGATCGATAACAAACCTATACACTGGAGGCTTTGAAGGATCAGTACGTTTCAGAATTGGCAATACGGGACTGTTACAGACATTTCCTTTAGTTTCTTCAACTACGCCTTTCTTAATCAAGTCTTGCACAATCAACAAAAGTGCACGTTCACCTTCACTAGAAATCTTGTATTGAGGAATTCGTGGAAATTTAACATTTGCTTTCAAAGTGACCACATATGGTGGTATTTCTAAAAGGCCTACATCGTTAGGACCAGTCGCCCAAAGAGTATCAGGGAGTGAACGCAGCTCTGGCGGGAGTGCATCCATTGACAAGTACATCGGAGAGGTGATTCTTTTACCCAATGTAAGCTGTACTCCTGACGGAGAACAGTACAATGTCGCATACAGGCGTTTTAACAAGTCTAAACCAAGCAGATTTTCATTACAACCTGTCGTCAAAATCAAGGGTGCTTTCAATTGACGGGGTCCAACAGAAATAGACAAAGGACCAGATACGGGGTTGTAAACAGGGGCGCCTGAAAATCCTACAGAAACATTTGTTAAGCCAGACAAAGGTGCGCCAGGGAGTTTTGCATGAATGATAGAACTTTTTGCTGCACCAGTATCCAACAGAAACGGTTCGACTACACCTGATGTTGCTACTGCGACATAAGGCCCACTCTGATCCACTGGAACTGATACTACTCCCTCTCTTTGTCCATGGCTGTCCTAGTACTCAGTTTGCTGAAATCCCTCATCAATTTCACAATAGTCTTCAACATGATACTGTTGAGATCTATTTTGTTGGGCAGACTGTCCATTCCGCTGATCAAAATGATTAGAAAGGCGATCATTCGTTTGTGGAGGCATAGCACCTCGTCCTCGACCTCTAGAATTTTGCATGGAACCACCACGACCTCTCTGAGCTGATGCAGCATTATTCTGTGCTAAGACTGGACAGTCATTCTTATAATGACCTTCTTTCTTACAGTACGCACACTGGTTCCACTGATATTGTGGCCTCGGCGAACTATAATCTGTTCTTTGATATGACCCTTGCTGTGTATTAGTCTGATTCGTGCGAGGCGGATATGCTTGCTGTAAAAGAACTTTAGTTTTTAAATCTTTCGTCTTCTTTTCTGACTTTTCCTTCTCCTCTTTATCCCTATTTTCATAATACTGTGCAGTTGCAAGTATTTGCGCAGTTGTAGAGACAGCCCACGCACTCTCGGAATCTTTCAATTTATTACTAAGCTCTGGTAATAGATTGTGTACAAATTTATCGACAAACAGTCTCTGTCCTCCTTCCGTGCTCATATCCTGACCACTGTGATCTACAAAAGTCTCTTCGAACCTTGTGAAAAAGTTGGAGACACTTTCGTCTTTCTTCTGCCTGCATGCGGACAATTTGTCCCAATTAACGCGCAATGCTGGCATCAGAGTCTTCATTAATTCAATTATTCTCCCAGGAAGAGCAGCAATTAGAGGTTCGGGTTTGGAACCACCTATTTGCTGACCATCTGCTGCAACTATAGCTGCCCAATCACCACCTAAGGCAACTGGATGATTCTCTTTACGAATTTTAGCCCAAATTGGTTGTGGAACTACATTCCCAAATAACATGTCAATGTCCGCTAAATTCATCACGCAAGCCTCAACTGTCTGCGCTAGCTCCTTATAGTATCCAGCAGGATTCTTACGCGGATCTGGCAAAGCCTGTTTCACTGCTAACACTTCGGCTCGCTTCCACGGAATGTGTATCCACACTCTCTGGAATTGCGCCGGAGCGGCAGCAATACCATTCACTGCATCAGCTTGCACAGCTTCGCGCCAAATTGGAGGAACCTCCCTCATTGGATATTGGCGATTTTGCTTCGTACTACGTTTCTCTAACTCCCTCGGTGAACGAAGGGATGGATCATTCCTATAGCTTAAAATCAGTTCCATTGCTTCCTTTATATCCTGACCAACTATCATACCTGCAGCAAACTCTTTCTGAACATTAATTAATTCTTCTAGATTTGGTTCAGAGTCATCTTCCTCTAATTCCTCACGCAAAAGGGAGCACATCTCGTCGAACACATATCGTTGTGTCGGTTCTTTCCATTGCATAAATGTATCTAATACATCTTTAGTACTATATCTTCTACTTTTTGAAATCCATCTAAGAGCGGTGGAATCTAATATTCCCCGTTCTTCAGTACTGGGAAGCTGACTACGTCTCTGAACAGAATCAGAGGCAGGAGTTTTAATTAAGGTTTTATAGAAGGGAGACAGAATATTAGAGACAGAATCAGTGATTCTCCGACGAACAGTAAGCGGAGTCATAATACTAGCAGAAGCAGAAAACACAGTAGCAGTTGGAACAGATAGAACAGGAACAGTAGGAGTATCAGGCAAAGTAGCTTGTGAAACAGCAGGCGTAAGTGATGCAGGTCTAGGCAAAGAAGCCGGCAACCCTGGAAGAGGGGGTGTCGAAGGAACATTAACATTGACCACAGGAGGTACAGGAGCTTGATTCAAGGGGGCAGGAGCAAGAATACCAGGTTGTCCAGCAACCGGCAATTGAACATTCGGTAAAGGTGGAGCCGTAGCACCCTGTGCATACGGTGGGGGTGACCTCAACAGGTAAGACAACAGAGGATCATTTTTGGGGTCCTCTACTATCTTAGCTGTACTCGATGGCAAGGCAGGGTAGCACTTGTCTATCGCCAAATTACGCTCTCTAACAGCCACCTCCATTGCTTTCTCAGACTCATTGAGTTGCAGCTGCTTAGCAGACTGTTCTAAAGTCAACTCTTGCTCTTTCTGTTCTTTCTTCAACTTCTTAATTTCTCTCTGTTTAGATTCTTTTCGCCAATAACGGAAAGAATCAAACATTGCCGGCCGGGCTTTCTTCTTAAACAATTTCACTTCCAAATTATCAAGGACTTCGGGTTCAAAACTACCATGCAGTGGCCAACTAAGAACACCGTCTTTCTCGGTATATCGGACCCACACCTCATTATACGATATAGGACCCACACCAAACTTACAATACAGATCATAAAGAGGAGTTCCAATCGGAGGAACCAGGCATGAGTCCTCCAACCGGGAATCACTGTTGCAACCAAAACACGACAACATACAATTTTTCCGACTTACCATTTTATAATCCGGAACACAGAACAGACAAAACACAAACAAAAGGTGCGCACTCGAACCAAGAACTTAGGCCTACCAAAGCGAACAAATGTATCGATACCCAAACTAAACCAAAAGATTATCGTAACCAGAACAACCAGTGATAATCCTACGAAACCAAACCAAACCAAGAACTAAACGGGATTATCCAAACAGGAGTAACCCTTACGAAGTAACCAACTAGCGACCACTTAATACTTAACTGAGGCACTGAAGACGTCACCAAGGAGAAACCCGTCACGTCTCGCCGTACTAAGGACTGCACCTCGGGTCCAAGACAAGGCGACGGTCAAGGCAACGGACCACTGCAGCCGTCCGAACGGGAACCCTCGTGGAAGAGAACGTTGGGCCACTTTTGCGATATGCCGGGATCGATGAAGTGGGGCGCCTCCCTCAGAAATCTTCACACGAAGCTTCTCGACCTCTTCAGGCTTTTGGACCGGTACCGAATGACGTCGCCCCACGTTGGGCACCAATTGGAGTTCTGGACTTTTTGGTTCCGTCCAGAGGTGTCAGGGACAACACCCAAAGACCCCTGAGTTCTACCTGTCTCGGTGCACAAATAAACAGAAACACGGGCTTCTCGATGGTGGCATCAAAGACCAAAGGTTTATTACTGCAGGGACACAGAAGTCACAGAAACTACACACGGGCAGTATCTAGGAGCCTGTTCGATTTGTACAAAGAGGGTTGCTCCCTATATACTAAATATTAGGCTTCGGGCAAATTCTTTACATGTTAGTACATTCCCAAACCTTTGTGTCCTAAACAATAAATATTTGGCGTTGCACAGGAATCGTCAACAATATCTGATGTCAAAACATTACGAACGAGGGGTTCCCACTGTTCCATCATAATCCCATGTCAACTTTTCATTCAAGAGCCGGACCGCCTCATCGTAAATTTCGTTACCTCCCCCTAATAAAGGGCCAGAAGGAAAGGAGGAGAGCCAGCTGCAGAAGATAGAAAAGCAGGATAAGAGATGTTTGTGGGTCGTAAATGGGCAAGGCTACCAGCTTCGGCCGCCTAATCATGATCAGGCCAACGAACACGAGAACCAGTATAGCAGGACTGGCCTCAGGCAGAGGCGGCAGTTTCTGTCGAGTCATGCAACCATGGCGTTTTCTGTTCTTAAGGTGCACGTGTTACTAGAGAGGTGAATCGCCGGCCAAAGCCTACGTGTCCTTAATCGAAATGAAGTAATCAGAGGTCATTGCGTGTCCATTGACTATGTGAGGGCAAGAAATACAAAATGGCTGCTGCAATCTAAGATGGATGCCATGGGTAGATCAGAGATGTGTTTGTAACAGGAGTGCTCTTGCTCGTAGCATAGCGAAAACACCAGGATATGCTAAATGGATCATTTGCGGTTCACTGATACCAAAATTATGTATTTACGACAATGTTGGAAACACGGGTTCAAATCGTCACGGAACCTCAGTAGGTTTCAACGATAGCATGAGCTCATGTATGCATGCTACATTACCTGGGAACAGTTGGTCAAAGTGATGTCATAACCTCAGACAGCTCCAAATCCATGAATGGACTTATCTACACCTTATGTCAGTATTAGGATAGTTGATCACTTTGTATACTTTGTCCCTTGTAGTATACCATAATAATCTGATGTGGCTACTAAATAAAAATTTCCACGCTGTTCACACAAGGCTCAGACTTCACCACATGTTTACTTACCTGAAACCACATCACGATGTCATGCAGATCAAGTGATAGAGCAATTTAGCAGCAACATATGCTGTAGCTGAGATCTTGACACATGGAAATGTTCATTTCACACTGATGACACTTTTGAATTGAAACTTCACATATGCCCACTTCCAAAAAAGTCTAAGAAAACTGTACTGAAGTAGTTTAGCTATCACATGTAGCATGGAAAAGTAGCCTGGAGATGTTGATGGGCAAAGTATTGAGAGAGATAGCTACTCCATATGCGCACATGAAGAGTTCTTATAGCTCTATGAGCATCTCCATTCCTGTTTGGTGCTGATTGCATTCCTACAAGCAAATACACATTTGAAAGTTGGTGTGTGTCAGTGAATATCTATGAAGAGGTTGGATCACTATACTCTTAATGGGATGGCACATCACATCACAATTTGATATGTCAAAGACATATTGCCTTGTAGGACACTCACATATGATCTCTACATTTCTACATTTCACTCCATGATGCATGTCACCAGTTAGTGACTGAATCTTGAAACGTATTGCAGGATGAAATAACAACAAGGAAAGGTGCAATGGGCAACATATAGGCATTAATGCCGATGACAACAGTGATATTTGCACACTCATGTAACTGTTGAATCCCAAATTACCAATGAGAAGTGTTGTTCAGTCACTTCATTAAAAGTGCACTGTATGCCATGTCACATGTAATAGGGCTACCATTACATGAGAGACAGTAGTGAAGGAGCATCACTCCTTACACAATGAAGTCAAGTGACCTGTTTGATACAATTGTCACCCAGAAAAGTAAAGAACATAAGGTGATTAATCACTTTACTCAGCCATTTGTTTGCTCATGACAGTAAATTGGTAGTGGACTGGACTCTGCTGTGTTCCTGCTCATAAAGGCAACATGCAAACCACATCATCATGAACCTACTACCAAACCTACACTAACAAGAACTTTTCTTGTGTGTCACACATGGGTCAACCCCAGTGTTGATGGGGAAATGCCTGCCTGTAACTCAAAAAGTTGTCAATGTAACATGTACAACTCTGGCCAAGGCCCACCTCCTTGTAGCTGCTGTCAGGCCCTAAACTGACCATCAAGCCCTGGGTTGGCCACCCCTAGTATGCAGGCAATTCGGGGGGTCAGGGTGCGGCACATGCCCGTCCACGTCGGGAGGACTTTCCCAGCCGAACCTCAGTGATCTTTCTGATCCAGGGCCTCAGGACCTCCTACCTTTTCCTACAATGAATGCTGCGCCAGCCATAGACCCCCAGGTTCCGCACCTTCCGGGAGATGGCGTTCCAAATGGCCCGCTTCTGATGGGTGTTGAGCTGTATGGATACAAGAGATAAATAAACATATTTTCACTGCAAGTTTTGGATATCTGTTTTGTCGACACACAGTTTGTATACAAGTACCACAAGCATAATTCAATAGTGAACACACAACATATGTGGTTCTCACATGCTAGGCACTATAAAGACATAAATACACACTTTTGTAGTCATCTGCTGACTATCCTCTTCCCTGGTCATGTCCTCCACTGACTAAGCCAGCCCACTATCATCATGTAGCCCAGGGCCATCTGACATGTACTGTGATGTGAGCTACTATGAAACACATCAGGGTAAACTACTTGTGCATTATTGCCCAGACACCTTTACAGCCAGGCTTTTTGGCTTGATACACACAGTGCAAATAGCCTGGTTATTGTATGAACCACATCCTAAGACTTAGGTCATTATGAAAGGGCTGCCCTGTGTGTCACTGAGGGATTCCTCTCTGGGGATTTGTGGACTTCTTAATGGGATATCATACTATGTCTGATTGAGTTTGTGTGGTATATACTGTCATCACTGGAAACAGCTTTTGCCACATGTGGCACTGTTACAAGGATAACATCAACATACCATTGTATTTCTTGTTTGATTGGTTGGATATAAAAAAGCTGGTGATTCACATATCAAACCCTCTTCTGAAGTAACCAATTATCTGCACTGTTAATGTGTCACATATGAAATAGGCCTGTACAGTGCAAGCATGATTTCTGGAAAAGCAAAAACAGACCTTTGGCAGTAAGGAGCATGTCATAAGTAAATGACAAATTGAAAATGCAGGCCAATCAAAAGAAGTTTCAGGTCAGGGGGTTACCTCAGTCACCATTACAAATGTAGACCATGTAAAAGCAATCAGGGCTACTATTGGTTCAGAAAACAAATTTTGGGATCATCCAAGGATTTACAGATCTACAGGAACATTACTCTGGGCATCATTTCAGCGGTTGGAAGTACAGTATTGGGCACTGTTAAGTGTGTCACCACCACTCTGATTGAGGTGTTACATGTTTATATATGTACTTTTCCATTAGCATGTAATTCCCATTACACAAACATCTGTGTAGTGCGTTACTGTGTATAAATGCTATATTAGCATGGTGCACTGTACACTGCTGTTGATGGTATTTTGACTGGAAATGTCGAAATTAACAATATTAAGGGGCTCAAAATAAATTTTTGGGAGTATAATGTACACATTTATGTTACAGACACATGTGAAGACCACTATGGGGATTATTGGTAGATGTTGTACAGTAAATAGTTATGCAAATAATTTATAATGCTTTTAAAAACAGTTATGGTTTGTCACATGAATTTCAGCTCACTTTTCATATATGTTACGGTGGACACTGTGACCAATGTTCAAAATTGTTTTCACTTCCACACATAGGTACCTTGGGAGAGGGAGGAGATGGCAGCCTTCAATGTACTGCCCATTTCTAGATCATGAGACAATGGAAGAAAGGAATATCATCAAGAAGTTTTGTTTGAATAAGCAAACCATACTGGATTCATATCATTAGTTGGAGCCTAATCTCCTTCCTCAAAACACTAATCCCACATGTTTCCCACAAATGGTGAAACTTAAACGGCAGTATTGTATTTTCTGGGCACAGGTTCCTTTCAATACACTGTGGCTATATCTCGTGGTATGTCACAACAAATGTTCAGTGGTGTACTAGAAGATGTGCTTTCAGCAAAGATGAGACAAATGGACAACCATATCCAGGTGCCCAGATGTAAGGATGGAGCCACTGTGAAGATTGACTTTTATGGATTTGATCACCTCCCACATGTGGTTGGAGCCATTGATAGCACCCATATTGTCTTAGTACCACAGCAAGCCAGGGAACAAGTTTATCGTAATAGGAAGCACTTCCATTCTATCAATGAGCAAGTTGTCTGGTTACCTGATTTGTATGTCTCAAAGATCTGTCGCCTGTTCCCAGGAACAGTCAAGTCAAGTCAAGTCAAAGGATTTATATAGTGCACTACATACCCAGAGGGTCTCAAGGCGCTTAAGGAGGGGTGGGGAATTACTTGTCAAATATCCACGTTTTAAGTTGCTTTCTGAATGCTAGGTGGTTCTGGGTAAGGCGAAGGTAGGTGGGAAGTGAGTTCCAGGTTTTAGCTGCCAGGTAGGAGAAGGATCTACCTCCCATGGTGGTCTTGTTGATGCGAGGTACAGTGGCAAGGGCTTGGTTGGAAGAGCGAAGCTGGCGGGAGGGGGTGTAGAAGGACAGTCGTGTGTTGAGGCATTCTGGTCCGATTTCGTAGAGTGCTTTGTGTGCGTGGGTTAGGAGCCGGAAAGTGATCCTCTTATTGACGGGAAGCTAGTGGAGGTTTTTCAGGTGACCAGAGATATGTTCTTTACGCGGGATGTCTAATATGAGCCTGGCTGAGGCGTTTTGGATTCGTTGGAGTTTTTTCTGGAGTTTAGCTGTAGTCCCGGCGTAGAGGGTGTTTCCATAGTCCAGTCGGCTCGTGACCAGAGCGTGGGTGACCGTTTTCCTAGTTTCGGTGGGGATCCAACGGAATGTTTTTTTGAGCATGCGAAGAATGTTGAAGCAGGATGAGGAGACGGCGTTGACTTGTCTGTTCATTGAAAGTGAGGAATCCAGGATGACGCCCAGGTTCCGTGCGTGGTCTGTCGGGATGGGTGCTTTTCCAAGGGCTTCTGGCCACCAAGAGTCGTCCCATGCGGAGGGGGAGGTACCTAAGATGAGGACTTCTGTTTTATCAGAGTTCAGTTTCAGACGGCTGTGTTTCATCCATTCGGCTACTTCTTTCATTCCTTCGTGTAGGTTAGTTTTGGCGGTGCTAGGGTCATTGGTGAGTGATAGGATCAGTTGAGTGTCATCCACGTAGGAGATGATGTTGAGGTTGTGTTGGCGGGCGATGGCCGCGAGGGGGCTCATGTATACGTTGAAAAGGGTGGGGCTGAGTGAAGATCCTTGTGGTACGCCGCAGATGACTTCAGTGGCCTCTGACTTGAATGGTGGGAGGCGGACTTTCTGGGTTCTTCCGGTGAGGAACGAGGTGATCCATTCCAGTGCTTTTCCTTGGATTCCGATGTTTCTGAGGCGCTGTAGAAGGGGGCTATGGCAGACTGTGTCAAAGGCTGCGGAGAGGTCGAGGAGGATGAGGGCGACAGTGTCTCTATTGTCCAGTAGAGTTCGAATGTCGTCTGTTGCTGCGATGAGGGCGGTCTCAGTGCTGTGTTTTGCTCGGAAGCCGGACTGTGAGGAGTCGAGGGATTTGTTGGCTTCGAGGAAGGCGGCGAGCTGGTTGTTGACAGCTTTCTCGATGACTTTGGCCGGGAATGGAAGGAGCGAGATGGGGCGGTAATTTTTGAGTTCGGTGGGGTCCGCTGTGGGTTTTTTCAGAAGGGCGTTGAGTTCAGCGTGTTTCCAGCTTTCTGGGAAGGTGGCGGATTTGAAGGAGCAGTTGATGACGTCTCGGAGGTGCGGTGCTATGAAGTCTGCTTTGTTGAAGATGTGGTGAGGGCATGGGTCTATGGGGGATCCTGAGTGGATGGAGTTCATCAGGCGGATGGTGTCCTCAGTGGTGATTGTGTTCCAGTCATTAAGGATGTTTGAGGGGGGTGAAGGTCCGGCAGATGGTTGGGTGGGTTGGTCTCCGGGTTGGTTGTCGAAGCTGTTGTGGATGTCTGCAATTTTGTTGTGGAAGAATGAGGCTAGGGAGTCGCAGAGGGCTTGAGAGGGGGTGATGTCATTAGAGTTGGCCGAGGGATTGGTAAATTCCTTGACGATGTTGAAAAGTTCCTTGCTGTTGTGGGCGTTGTTATCTAGTCGTTCCTTGAAGGCGTTTTTCTTGGCCTTTCGGATCAGTTGATGGTGTATGCGGGTGGCGTTTTTGAAGGCGTCCTTGGTGCTGGTGGTTGGGTCTTTTTTCCATGCCTTCTCAAGGGAGCGGCAGAGTTTCTTGGATTTCTTAAGATCATCGTTGAACCATGAGGCCTTCTTGCTGCCAAGTTTGCTTTGTCGTTTTTTCAGAGGTGCAAGGATGTCGGCGCTGTTGGATAGCCATAGGGTGAGGTTGGTGGCGGCTTGGTCGGGGTTTGAGGAGTGGGCTGGGGGGTTTAGAAGTAGCGATGAGGAGATCTGGTCGATGGTGATTTTGTTCCAGTTTCTTTGCAGAGTTGGTTGGGGGTGGTTGTTGGGTTTGGGCTTGTTGTAGGTAAAGTGAACGCAGCTGTGGTCAGTCCAAAGGAGATTCGTAGTGTGGCTGAAGGAGACATGATTGCTGGAGGTGAAGATAGGGTCGAGAGTGTGACCTGCGATGTGGGTGGGGGAAGTGACCAGTTGTTTAAGTCCGAGGTTGGCGAGGTTGTCCAGCAGGGTGGTGGAGTTGCGGTCGTTGTTCTTTTCAAGGTGAAAGTTGAGGTCTCCCAGAATGATGTAATCTTTGGAGGGGAGCGCGTGTGGAGTGATGAAGTCCGTGATGTCCTCACTAAATTGTGCGCGGGGTCCTGGTGGCCTGTAAAGGACGGTGCCTCTAAGTGTGGTCTTGGGGTCGATGTGGATCTGGAAGTGAAGGTGTTCAGAGTTGGCGAGATTGACGTCCGAGCTGGTTGAGATTTGGATGGATTTCTTATGGACGATAGCGATTCCTCCTCCTGTGTGGCCGGTACGGTCTTTGCGTATGATCTTATAATCTTCTGGGATGGCAATGGTGATGTCTGGGGCGGAGGAGGCGTTCATCCATGTTTCAGTAAGGAAGGCGACGTCCGGAGAGATGGTGTCTAGTAGATTCCAAAGGTCAATGGCGTGCCTGTGGACCGATCGGGTGTTGAGCAAGATGCATTGTAGGGATGTTGGTGTCGGGAATCTGAGGTGTGATCGTAGCGGAGTGGTTGACGGTGCAGAAGAATTTGCAGGAGTAGCATGAGAAAGGTCCATGGGTGTGTCCAGGAGCGACTTGGACGCAGTTGGAGGGACGGCCGGGGTTAAGGGCTAGGAGGGTGGTGGCATCGTAGGTAATGCGGGAGGGCTGGGCAATGCGAGGGCCAGGGGGTCTGGCGCTGGGCGCGGTCCAGGCGCGGACGGGCGTAGACGGGCTTACCTTTGGCGCACCTTCGGCGCGGATTGGGCGCGATCGCTGCGCGTAAACGCTGCGCGCGGGACCTGCTGTCATGTATGGATAGTGGAAGGGGAGGGGCGAGGGCGGCTCAGCTGGGAGGCGGGGCGGGTTTACTCGGACCACAACAACAAACAAAATGGCAGCGGAGCGCTGGGGGATAGCGCGCAAGCACAGACAAAGTTACACTAGCAATTACAATCTAAAACAGAGCAAAAGCGGCAATGTTAAATGTCAGCAGAGCACAAATGCGCCAAGCAAGGCAAATTGCAGGTAAAAACAACGAGGCGCTGCACAACGATACCAGGTGTCTTCAAAGACACTGGGGAGCGACCACTCGGCTCGGGAGAGAAGAGCGAGTCACAGCGTTATGAGGGAGCGGAGTGCTGGAAGTAGTCTGTGGGAGGGCGGCTCAGCTGGGAGGCGGGGCGGGTTTACTTGGACCACAACAACAAACAAAATGGCAGCGGAGCGCTGGGGGATAACGCGCAAGCACAGACAAAGTTACACTGGCAATTACAATTTAAAACAGAGCAAAAGCGGCAATGTTAAATGTCAGCAGAGCACAAATGCGCCAAGCAAGGCAAATTGCAGGTAAAAACAACGAGGCGCTGCACAACGATACCAGGTGTCGTCAAAGACACTGGGGAGCGACCACTCGGCTCGGGAGAGAAGAGCGCATGATTACTTTGTACTGCAGAACAGCTCCATACCCAGCTGATGTCACAACTAGTACCGGAGAGGGCTGACTTTGTGTGGGCAATGTCAGGTACTATAATCAGAAAGTGTATAACTAATTATTGCACTAGTGTCTGTCTTCCATCTAGGGGACTCATCGTATCACAACTATCCATGGTTGCTGGCACCGCTGAAGAATCCAACAATGCCAGGGGAAGTCTGCTTCAATGAGGCCCATGAAACAACACATCAACTAGTGGAGCAGGCTTTTATGCTCCTAAAGGTCAGATTTAGGTGTCTGGGCAAGAATCGGGGAGCCCTCATCTACTCTCCCGAAAAGGTGTGTCAGATCACTGTGGCCTGCTGTATGCTTCACAACATCGCCCTGTGATGAAACATCCCTTATATCGCAGAGGATGGAGACCATGAAGTGCCACCAGGTGAGGATCCTGAAATGCCAAATGATGATGATAGTGGTGTTGGGGAAGGAGCTGAATTGAGTCAAGATCTCATTGACAACTTCTTCTCAAGAGTGTAAGTATTTTGTAATATGTCCTGGCTTTTACTGGTGCAGCAACTCTTATAGTAATGATGTAAGGAGTATATCAAGATAAAATATTAGAAAGATGAGGCTCTGGAAAACCCAAGTGAAAAGTGTTTGTTGAGGAAGGTTTGACACACAGTCATTTTGTTTGTGTTGCTTTGTTTAGCTTTCACATTTTGTCATGGGCTGCGTTTGCCAGAAGTTGACTATGTGAATTGTCTTATATGTATGGTTTCATCAATCAATCAATCAATCAATCAAGCATTTATATAGCGCACTACTCACCCGGAGGGTCTCAAGGCGCTTGGGGAGGGGGGTCCGCTACTGCTCGAACAGCCAGGTCATGAGCGGCTTCCTGAAGGCGAGGGGGTCTTGGGTCAGGCGGAGGTGGGTCGGGAGGACGTTCCAACTCTTGGCAGCCAGGTAGGAGAAGGACCTTCCTCCTGCAGTGGCTCTTCGGATGCGGGGGACGGCGGCGAGGGCGTGGCTGGTCGATCGAAGCTGGCGTGTGGGAGTGTAGAAGTTGAGGCGGCTGTTGAGGTATCTTGGGCCTTGGTTGTGTAGGGCTTTGTGTGCGTGGGTGAGGAGACGGAAGGTGATTCTCTTGTTGACCGGGAGCCAGTGCAGGTCTCCGAGGTGTCTGGAGATGTGGCTGTGTCGGGGGATGTCGAGGATGAGTCTTGCTGAGGCGTTCTGGATCCGCTGGATTCTCTTCTAGAGTTTGGCAGTGGTTCCGGCGTAGAGGAGTTGCCGTAGTCCAGTCGGCTGGTGACAAGGGCCTGGGTAACCGTCTTCCTGGTCTCGGTGGGGATCCACCGGAAGATCTTACGTAGCATGCGCAGGATGTTGAAGCACGACGAGGAGACGGCGTTGACTTGTCTGGTCATGGAGAGGGAGGAGTCCAGGATGAAGCCCAGGTTGCGTGCGTGGTCTGTTAGTTTGGGTGCGGGCCGGGGGCCACCAGGAGTCGTCCCAGGCGGAGGGCGAGGAGCCCAGGATGAGGACTTCCGTCTTGTTTGAGTTCAGTTTCAGGCGGCTGTTCATCATCCACTCGGCTACGTCTGTCATCCGTTCGTGTAGGTTGGCTCTGGCGGTGGCGGGGTCGTTGGTGAGGGAGAGGATCAGCTGGGTGTCGTCGGCGTAAGAGATGATGTTGAGGTTGTGTTGGCGTGCGATGGCCGCAAGGGGGCTCATGTAGACATTGAAGAGGGTGGGGCTGAGCGAGGAGCCTTGAGGAACGCCACAGATGACTTTGGTGGCTTCTGATCTGAACGGGGGGAGGCGGACTCTCTGTGTCCTTCCGGCGAGGAAGGAGATGATCCATTCTAGTGCCTTCTCTTGGATTCCGACGTTGCAGAGGCGTTGCACTAGGGTGCGATGGCAGACAGTGTCGAATGCCGCGGAGAGGTCCAAGAGGATGAGGGCCTCTGTTTCCCCGTTGTCGAGCAGGGCTCGGATGTCATCAGTGGCTGCTATGAGGGCGGTCTCGGTGCTGTGGTTGGCCCGGAAGCCAGACTGTGAGCGGTCGAGGGATCCATTCGTCTCGAGGAAGGTGGCCAGCTTCTTGTTGACGGTCTTCTCGATGACTTTGGCCGGAAATGGGAGGAGCGAGAAGGGGCGGTAGTTTTTGAGTTCGGTGGGGTCCGCTGATGGTTTCTTCAGTAGAGCGCTGAGTTCGGCGTGCTTCCAGCTCTCTGGGAAGGTAGCGGTGTCGAAGGAGGTGTTGATGATGTCCCGCAGGTGGGGTGCGATGACAGCGTCGGCCTTGTTGAAGACGTGGTGCGGGCAGGGGTCGGTTGGAGATCCGGAGTGGATGGAGTTCATCGTGCGTCGGGTTTCTTCGGTGTTGATCGGGGTCCAGGCGGGAGGGTGGTGGTGGGGGGTGCAGGTGCGGTCGTGGGGTGCGTTGGCTGTGTGATGAAGCTGTTGTGTATGTCTGCGATCTTGTTGTGGAAGTAGGAGGCGAGGGAGTTGCAGAGGTCTTGTGATGGGGTGATGTTGTTGTTTCCGGCGTTGGGGTTGGAGAGCTCTTTGACGATGTTGAAGAGTTCCTTGCTGTTGTGTGCGTTGTTGTCCAGTCGTTCCTTTAATGCGATTTTCTTGGTGGTATGGATCAGTTGGTGGGGTTTTCGAGTGGCGAGTTTGAGGGTGGTCATGTTGTCTGGTGTCGGGTCTCTGCACCAGGCTCTTTAGAGGGCTCTGCAGTTCTTCTTGGAGCTCTTGAGTTCGTCGGTGAACCATGGTGCTTTCTTACTGCCGGGTCTGCTAGGAGGGGTCCTCAGAGGGGCGAGGTCGTCTGCGCAGTTGCTGATCCACTTCGTGAGGTTGTTGGCGGCCTGGCTGGGGTTCGCTGAGCTGGCGGGGGGGTCCTGGCTCAGGGATGCGGCGAGCTGGTCGGCTGTGATCTTGTTCCAGCTTCTGCGTGAAACCTGTTTCATAGCTAATACCTTTACTTTGGTCTGTTTTAGGTAGCTTCACCATGGCATCTTCATTTGAACATTTCAGAGTTGTGACATTTGATGCTGTTTGGAATTACAAAGGAGTCATGGGTTGTTCCTGAGAATGATTGTCACAGACTTTGGGTGTACAAATCCTGCACCAAGACAGCTTGCACCCTGATCGGATGGAAGTTATGAGGAATCCATTGGACTTGTTCCTTGTCATTTGGTGGTCCTAATGCAATATGTGTGCCATCATGTGCTCCACCAAAATGTTGTTTTGGGGCCAAATCATGCTAGTCTCCCTTCACAATGCTAAATCATCATTGTGTGTAAATTGTATGTAGCTGCTGATGTGTCTCCTCATTGTAGGGCAGAGGTCTTCAAACTTTTTGATGCCGAGACCCCCCTGTCAAAATTTTCAGGCTTCAGGACCCCCTCCTGACAAAAATTTCTAGAACGTGGTACTCCTCATCATCGACAAGCATAAACGCCCGCAGTTCCCACGGCAAATCATTTTTATGTTGGGGAAATATTATTAAACAGTGTATAGCAAATCAAATGTTTCGGCAGGGACGCTCAACATTCTGCGATGCTGGGCAAATCAGTCAATCTCCTCATGCCTAACAAAAATGAATGTGTACGTCTGTAACATAACTGGTGCTCATGTAAAGCACTCTGATACCTTTGGGTCTAGTTTGCGATATATAAAACGCCACCCCCAAAAAAAACTCCACAAACTGTAATCCTTAAATGGTTACAATTCAAATAAGCACACATGAAGCTGTGATAACAAAGTCGGTTAGGCTCTGGACCCTGACCATGAACTCCATCCTTCGTGGGCAGGTGTTCTGTTTTTTCACTTTTTTTCCTCCACAAGTATTACAAATATTTGCAGCTGTTGGCTCCTGCTTCACAAATATGCTTGTTGCGGTCTATACTTTTTTGCGTTTCTTGCACTACAACTCTAACGTACACTGTTGGCATGTTTTATTGCACTCTTAAATTGATATTCAGAATTGGGGTTCATCAGCATTGGCGCCTTACTCACTTGATAAATGAATAAGTCCATGAATAAAGCAAGCAGTAATCTTCAAACTGTTTTCTGGGTATTTACCGACTACTAATGGCCAGGTAAGATATGCGGACTATTACTGAACATGTTTATATAATTTGACTACCAGAGGATAACAATATTTTTTTCATCTCCCATAATGGGCCAATTTGAGTGTGGGTTTATGTTTGCAAAGACCCACTGATGCAAGGTGCGGTGTGCTCTAATAACGAATATAACTGGTAAAGAGACTGTTCATAATGCAGCCAGAATCTATGATGATAATAATGAAGATCAAAATATGAGTGCAGTGGAGGTATGTTCTGAGGCACAGGAGGCTCCATCAACATGTTAACTTTATCAGTGTGTCTTCCATCCGCCTTTTGGCTAAGAGTACTTTAACAAAACATTGGGCAAATTTGCATTTAAAAACTTAAAATACCTTCCCCACGATATACATTCAAGCCAATAAATACTATTCAGGCCAACACATTTCAGTGCAAGGTCCAGTTCACCCCAAGAAGGCCCTTTGGTGCCTCTGACAGATAATGGATGTTTATTTTTACCCAACTCAACAATAATTATTTTATCGACCTCGAAAGGAAGGAAGGCAGAGTGAACTCACTTGGAATTCAAATCTGTGAAAATGTGGTCAAAGAGAAACTCCTGTAACATGTACAAAAGTGTATTGAGCCACCAGACCGCGGTCACTGCGATCTCCTAATGCATGATTTTGGAAAAACTGACCCACGTATGCATTGATAGCCCATACATAATTTCAGTCCTTTACTGTAGTTTGATGTCACCTAGTAAGGCAGAATGATGTTAAAAATTGTTTTAAAAGAAATCAATGGACCACGCAGAACAAGAGAGTAAAATGGCTTATGCAGTCAGTGTAAAAGTGGAAGTGAACATAAATAAATGGTATTTTTGTAATGTAGCCTTCGGAAATAGCATAGTTTGAAATAAAAAAAAAGGCGAGGGGTATGTGTGAGTGTGTATGTCTGAGGGGTGAAAAGCAGGGCATGGTGGTAGAGGAGGAAGGAGGGGGGGAAGAGGCAGCTGACTCATCAGCACTTCGGGTTGCCTTGGGAAACAGCAAGGCGATCAGATACCAGGAGCAGCCACGAGGAAGAGGTATGGAAAGGGCACCAGCTGGAACTACACCTAGCAGCAACAACAACAAGGACATCCAGGAAAGGAAACAGGGTGCAAGGTAGCGAAAAAAAAATAATGATGCAGTCTATGTTCATTCCACAGGTGCATATTCATGACCCCAGCTCCCGGCATTTCCTGGTGTGTGCATCCTGATGTCTCTCTCTGATGGGAGGACAGTCGTGGATGACGTTATATTCTTTTGTCCTCCAATCATGGGGGAGACCAAACCAACGGGGAAGATCAGCTAGTTAGATCACCGGATCCAGGCTGTTCCAGGCAGGAGCGCGACCCCATTTGAATGAGTCCACGCCCCCCTGGGGGTCGCGCCCCACAGAAGCGAAGACCCATGTTGTAGGGCAAAGTGCTTGTGGCACATCACTGGCATTGGAATGCGACATTCTGCGGCAACAATGGATTGGAATGATCCTGTGATCAGAAAATGTAGAACTGCAATGTGTCTGTCTATTGGTGCAATTGATGTGGTATGTGAGCTAGGCAATATGGCTCCAGCTGATGACACTGGCATGTTTTATTTTGCCTACTTAATAGTAAATTTTCTTTCCATGTTGTTACATTTTTGCAACTGAAAAGGTAATCACTGCCACAGAATATTTGAGTCATGTGTGATGTTATATGTTTTTGCCGGTTGTATGTTGTTAGCATGCATACTTTTACCACGCATACGTTTAGCACGCAATTTTTACAACGCAGGATCCCTTACAACGCATACCTTTACAATGCATGACATTACATCGCAGATACTATTACAACGCATACCATTACAACGTAAGTATAGGTAAGTATATAATTTTTTTAAATAATGTAATTAATATTTTTTTTATAATTAAATTTTTTTAATTAACTTTTATTAAAGAATTTGTTAATATATATGTTAAAAATACCCCTGTACCCCAAATCCCAAACCTAGCCCTGAACCCTAAAAATACCCCTGTACCCCATAACCCAAACCCAGCCCTGAACCCTAAAAATACCCCTGTACCCCATAACCCAAACCCAGCCCTTTACCCTAAAAATACCCCTGTACCCCATAACCCAAACCTAGCCCTGACCCCTAAAAATACCCCTGTACCCCATAACCCAAACCCAGCCCTGAACCCTAAAAATACCCCTGTACCCCAAAACCCAAACCCTGAACCCTAAAAATACCCTTTTACCCCAAAACCCAAACCCAGCCCTGAACCCTAAAAATACCCCTGTACCCCATAACCCAAACCCAGCCCTTTACCCTAAAAATACCCCTGTACCCCATAACCCAAACCTAGCCCTGACCCCTAAAAATACCCCTGTACCCCATAACCCAAACCCAGCTCTGAACCCTAAAAATACCCCTGTACCCCAAAACCCAAACCCTGAACCCTAAAAATACCCTTTTACCCCAAAACCCAAACCCAGCCCTGAACCCTAAAAATACCCCTGTACCCCAAAACTCAAACCCAGCCCTGAACCCTAAAAATACCCCTGTACCCCAAAACCCAAACCCAGCCCTGAACCCTAAAAATACCCCTGTCCCCCAAAACCCAAACCCAGCCCTGAACCCTAAAAATACCCCTGTACCCCAAAACCCAAACCCAGCCTTGAACCCTAAAAATACCCCTGTACCCCATAACCTAAACCTAGCCCTGAACCCTAAAAATACCCCTGTACCCCATAACCCAAACATAGCACTGAACCCTAAAAATACCCCTGTACCCCATAACCCAAACCTAGCCTTGAACCCTAAAAATACCCCTGTACCCCATAACCCAAACCAAGCGCCCTGAACCCTAAAAATACCCCTGTACCCAATAACCCAAACCCAGCCCTGAACCCTAAAAATACCCCTGTACCCCATAACCCAAACCTAGCCCTGAACCCTAAAATACCCCTATACCCCATAACCCAATACCCCTAATAAATGTTTTAATAAAAAGATAAACTTACCTATACTTACGTTGTAATGGTATGCGTTGTAATGGTATCTGCGTTGTAGTGTAATGCGTTGTAAATACATGCGCTGTAAATACACTTGCGTTGTAATAGTTTCATTGTAACAGTATTTCGTGGTAAAAGATGCGTGGTAACGGTTGTATACCGTTTCTGCCATAATGATAGCCTATTGTTGGAACAATGGAATAAAGATGGTATATGAGAATACACACATATGTATGTGTTAGTGAGACATGGTTGTGATCCTGAGCTAAGCATTGTGTACATGCAATATATCCATGCTTTTTGACATTGTAAAGTTCAAATGGGAGTACATATATACATTGCTATATGTGAGATATATTACAGCAAGCAATGAGTTTCTGACTAGTGTATTTATTGAAGTGAACAAGGAGAAAATAACCATCAGGCAATACCAAACAGGTAAACGCTAAAATGAAGAGGTCAGTCATGGTGAATGAAACCATAGTTGTAGATGCCAAATTATTTGAAGTACAATGTCCAAAATACTTCTTCCATCAGAAAGGTAAATGTGTCCAGAAATAGTCCACATAGTGAATGTGTTGCGCACACTGGAGGAAATTAGGTGTGAGGTGTCTTGCTGGCACTGGTGGAGGTCCTACCATCCGCACCTCTATGAAATGGAGAACCCGATGAAATAGGCAGAACCCAACATATACTATATACATTTACAGAAGTATTACAAAAATGAGCAAAGCTGCCAACAACTATAAATGGAGGAAATCAGTTAGCCACATTGCACCTAAACTTAGCAAACAAACCACAGCAATGTACTACAATTTAAAGTCAAACTCTTCATATACAACAAAGGAGTAGATTACTGAGAAATAATAGCCAAAGCACTATTCAGAATAAATAGTAATCAACCATGTAATCAAAAATATGAATCCACCAAAAACGTGAAAAATATTGTAAAAAACGCCTCCAAAAAATGCAAAATGTGCGAGTTTTCTTGTGTTCCGGTGGGCGGTTCTTTGGCGGTCCTGCTGTAGTGCAGTTCTAAGGCTCATAAGTGAACCTTTGAACAGCACTGCAAAGTGAGTGCCAAAGCAAGTTCCTGCACGGCATGGACTGTGTAGTTCATGCCATGCTGGAATTGGGATGCATGGAGGCAGGGGGGGCACATCATGCACAGGGGCACCAGCGGACCCGATAGGACCCCCTTTACTTTCCTGAGCACCACACTTTTCATGGCGGCCTCACTGCCGATGTGATTGGTGGTACCGCAGCGGCACCGCCAGCAAATTGATGCCCCAGACTGCTGCGCCACCACAGAACGATCACGGATACCCAGCAGTTGCGGCGGTCCAATATAAGTCCAGCTGCCAAAATCAGAAAACAGCGGTCAGACCACCGGGCGCTCTGCCATCACTACTCCAGGGACCGCATAACACTGATTTGGCTCCTAAAACAGTGCACAAAAAAAAACAAAATTACACATTGATGAAAAATATTACTATTAATAGAACTAAATCTACACAAAACGTTTGTTAAAATGATATTGAAAATATGTATATCAAACAATTTAAGAAATGTTAAGAAAAGGTTAAACAATGGAAAAAAGTGGAAAATATGCTGGTTAAATATAATTTAATTTATTAATAAAAATTCATTCAAATGTTTTATTTATCTATATATAAATGTTTACTTTTTAAAGGGGCGTGGCTTGGAAGCCAACAATGGTGGATGCGTGAGCTTGCTGCTCCGTACTGGTCCACACTATATCCTGACTCTGAAGCCCAGCTTGCTTGATACACCATGAGGTGTGTGGGCTGGTGGGTCTGATGTGTCGGCCCTAGAACCCTGTGGAGAACTGAGGGGATGAGGTGGAGAGGACGAGCTGTGGGGCAGGCTGGGTTGCAAGATGGTGGCTCTGCTCTGCGGTGAGATGAGACCCGACAAGGACTAGAGCATCCCCCCCGAGTACACAGTGGAAACAACAGGGAAGGTCCCTGGAGTCCATAGAGAAGGAGCAAACTCGTATCCAGGACAAAGCGCCACGGAGAAACGTCATAAGGCAATCCAGACCACGGAGAGGGAGACTGGGACTCAGCTGCTGCTGTGGTCCCTTGGAAGAGCAGGGATTACTGACCTGTGAATTGGGCCTGTTCCCCATCGATTTGCCGGAGGCTGAGTCTGGTCGACCCTGCAGCAGGAATCACTAACCGCCAATGGGGTCCTGGCGGCGGCAGATGACTGATCTGGACCAGAGTGGTGTAGGCGGTGAGGCCAAGGCAGCAGACAGCAAGACTGGTTTCAAGACTAGGGAGGTGAGAGACGTACATGACGCTGGGGACACCACCAGAACTTCACTGTGATTCGAGGCTTGTGTCGAGGTCCAGTGGTGGTCCTTTGCTTTAGTGGTGACATAGGGGTTTCAGCAGATCTCTTCCTGTGCCTGCCGGCACCCAGCCTGACTTCCTGGTGAACACCCGCATCGGGGGCCTGATAGTGAATTGCAGGCCTCCGAGGAGCAGACCAGTAGATGGACAGAAAGGCGGATGGTCTGGGAGGGGCCCTGGAGCCTAGCAAATTATAACAGGTGGAAGAGGGCAGCCTGGTAGCGGTGCGGGTGGCCTCAGTTGGCGGTGGGGTCTTATTCCACTCTACTGCAACAAACTTTACTCCTGTCCGGAACTGGTAGGGGCCTCAGTGGGCGATCTGGGCCCCATTTCCTCCTTACGTGAAGAGTACTGAGTCCTGATCAGTGGGGACGATTTGGGCTCCTGGAGTAGTAGTAGGGCTGCTTGCTTTCACACTCACCTGAAGTCGACTAATAAAAGCTACACCCCTCCCTGTTAACAACAAATTCTATCGGGAATGGAAGGGCACTGAGGGTGCAGCAGGACTACCCCAAACCGCGACAGCTTATATATTACCCCCTCAACAGGTGTCCCTTGAAGGCCTTGTTTAAGTCAGGTTCTAGCCTCTGGAGCTCCAAACCCGGTGAAGAATGGGAGAAGCTAGGGTGAAGACGACCAGAGTGCCCTCAAACCGGGGGGAAGAAACTCCTGAACTCCAGCAGGAGCTGCCGGGTCCGATGGCTATAGTGAACCCAGTGCAGTAGCAATTGACAACAATCCAAAAAGCAATTGCTGATACCAAAGCCACCATCCACCAAGATATCAGTACTGTGTCAGTGGGGAATGGTCTGCTTTGAGCTGAGCACCAAGAGCTGGCAGAGAGAGTGAAGATTACAGAGGCCTCAATGGTGGAGCTCCACCCCGTAAAACAAACACTGACTTGCCAGGTCACGGAGCTCATTGATAGGTACATTCACTGTCACACAGGGCAGAAGATGCAGAAGGGCGAAATAGGAGAAATAATATTAGAATAGATGGATTACCGTAGGGATCGGAAAGCAAAGATAAGATCTACTTCCTCGAACCTGGGCTAAGCACAGTAGTGGCACCAGTATACCTCTCGACGCTCTACACACTCGAGAGGGCACACAGGGTCCCTGCTCGCCCCATGTGCCGGGCAACCCGCCGCGTCTTGTGGTAGCAAAGCTCCTTCATTATAAAGATAGAGATGTCCTGCTACAGAAAGCGAAGACAGAAGGCCCATTTACGATGGACAATAGTAACATTTCTATTTTTCCCGATTACACTGCTGAGGTACAGAGTCGATGGGCCTCATTGCTATAGGTAAAAAGGGCTATGTGAGAAGAGAACCTGCAAAATTCCTTGATTTTCCCGGTCAGGCTATGTATAATACCCAATGGGAAGACACACTTCTGTGAGGATCCCGAGGTGGCCTGGGAATGGCTTGAATCCTGCAAATCCTGGGATATACCCAAGAAGGCAAATACTGTTATCCCATCTAGAAACCCAGTCAAAACTCCTACAAAGCAAAAGCAAACAGCTATCAAACAAGGCTGGGCACCTTGGGAGAAGGCACATGCTGACCCTAGGCAGTGGAATTCCCCACAGCCATTAATTCTCCAGGAGGGGGCCTAGTGTTCCCCCTCCTTAAATTTGCACAGGCCAGTCCCATGGAAGGGGTGTTCCCTGGTTCTCAAAAGAACCCATGGAGGGTGATCCACGTGGCCAACTCCAATATATTAAATAAAGCACCTGGAAGATGGGCCCCATGCACACTCCTTTATTTAAATAAAGAGACGTACCCTATGCAAACACTCAATGTTACTCTAGACGTCGGTCAATGTATACATTCTTAATAGTTGAACAGTCATGCAGAGAAACAGAAGTAGTAAACAGTAGTGACAAATGAATATAATGACAAGGTAGAATCCTAGTGTCCTCGTTTAATTTTCAAGGCTTTAACAACAGCCAGCCGACACGTGTTTCATCGCATCACGCGAATCTTCAGGGCTCTAGGTAGCTGTGTTTGAGCCAAGCGGTCGCTCCTCCGGTGATACTTCCGACACGTGTTTCATCGCATCACGCGAATCTGGATGGATTTAATCTTTCTCTCCTGCTTGCTAAAAGATAATATCAAGTGTGGGAGTTGAAGTCCGCCAATATGTACTGCTACAGGGTCTGCCACACAGTGTGGCAGACCCTGGAGCAGTGCATATTAGCGGCAGCCCAGCCGCGAAGGAGCACCACCCTGTTTAACACGGGGGCCACGAGTTGGGATGTTACCTGCCTCATTTGTGGAAACAGCTGACCAGGATGAGAACTGCGGCGCAAGTGGGGGCTCATCAGAGCTGTGGGCTCATACAGAGTGGCAGTAAAGACAGTGCATCCATAAAGGAACATTAAGGACTTCAACTCCCACAAATCCCTGGGGGCGTGACATGGCCCATCCGGGCAATGTGTGGGAGTGTCGCACGTAAACTTCGTTATAAAGCTTCTGAGGAACAAAGTATCGAAACGCGTCAGGCGAGACGGAGTTTCTGCAAATCCAGCCTACGAACGTGAGCAGTTCATACTGAAAATAAAGGTTACGGGTCAAACCTTTTCAGCTGTTTGAGTGCTCTTTTCACAGTGTGGCAGACCCTGGAGCAGTATATATATATATATATATATATATATATATATATATATATATATATACACACACACGCATAGGATGTTGTGCTTAAGGCACTTCAACGGCGGGCTCACGACGGGGTTCGCCAGCCCCTCAATGTGCACACACTCCTGGTCTCAATTCATCCCACGGAAATTGGAGCCCAATTGTAGTATGGTGCTTGTCAGTATTTAATCAGCAGAAGAAAACACACAACGCGTTTCGAGATCAGCCGATCTCTTGCTCACGGGTGGAGCTTACCAGTACCATCATTCATTTAAAGTAACATACTTTGTTTTGAAGTGCACCACGTGATCATAAACATAAAGAAAATATTCAAGTTAATGCCATGTCACCAATTTGAGATAAACGTTTCATGTAAACATTCGTATCACTTTCCTGTACAGAAACAGAAAACAAACGGGAGTCACACTGCATTAGGCAATCAGAATTGAAGTACGGCAATAAACATCAATGTTTTTAAGCAATGTTCCGTAAGCTAGGTAACCATGTGAAACTTCACATTATCATTAGATCGGGCCAATTATCCCCCGGCAACAGTTGCTTGTTTGTGTTTAAGCCACACAAACACGGAACAAATTATTAGTTCATAATTGGTGATACAGCCCCAGTGGGCATATGCCGTATAGTTCTATTTCGCCATTGAAGTGACTTCCCAAATTCAGCCCGAGTGGGCAAAATCACAAAAGTATTCATGTTCCTGCAAGAGAAGAAGAAAGGACATAGCTGTATATGACAATTCTTACTTTACAGATCCATGTACTGTTAAAAACATTATTAAAATTCTAGAATTCAGTTACCTAAGAAGCAGCAGCATATCTTTACACCAATTGAACTTCATATCAGATCTGGAGGTGAATCGCTAACTCTTCCCCCAGATTGTGTCCTACAGGCTGCATGGTATTATACATTATAATGTACTTTGATTCTAGTTTTCTCAACTCCAGCCACCTGTTACCTCCCCTTTCATTGCTCTCAACACTGTCCAGAACATAGAATTTCATCAAATTGGGATTTTTATTGTGTTCCTCTGCAAAGTGCCTGGCTACAGGGTATTGCTGATTCACATTCCTGATTGCTCTCTGATGTTCCGAAATTGTAAGTTTTGCCTGCTTCGTAGTGCACCCTATATAAAATTTGTTACAGGGACATTCCAGTGCGTAGATAACATATTCAGTTGTGCAACTGAGATGTTTAGTAATCTTGTGAGCACAGCGTTCTTTGGACAGTTGTATTGCTTTGCAATTGTTGCTGTATTTGCAAGCTTTGCACCTGCGACATGGATAAAATCCTTGAATTGTATTAGTCTTCTGGCTTTCTTTTACCAATGTGGTGCTCAGTGTATCCTTAAGGGATTTAGCCTTCCTAAATGTCAAAGAGGGAATGTCATGAATGGCTTCTTTTACATCTTTATCAAGCCTAAGTGTACCCCAATACTTGCCTAGACATTTACGCAGTTTCCAGGATTGGCTGTTGTATGTAGTTATGAAACGTACCTTTTCGTCAGTACTGTGTTGTTTGGGAATCAACAGCTCACTTCTGTCCATAGTATTGACCATGGTGAGGGCCTGCTGAATCACTTTTTGACTATAGCCCCTTTCAGGGAACCGTTTAACCATTATCTGGCTCTCTTTGGAAAAACTTTCAGCCGAGCTACAGTTTCTTTAAGCTCTGATTAGCTCGCCTACTGGTATACTGCGTATAAGGCTTGGGGGATGACTGCTACCTGCATGGAGCAGGCTATTTCCTGCTGTAGATTTCCGAAATAAGGAACTTTTTAAAGTTCCTTGAATGACTTCTAGCTTTATGTCCAGGAATTCCAACTGTTCTTTGCTGATAACACTGGTAAACCTCAGGTTAAAGGAATTTTCGTTCAGGATGGACTCAAATTCATGTATCTGGTCGAGGGTGCCGCTCCAAATACAGAAAATGTCGTCGATATATCTTTTCCAGAGGATGACGTGGGTACCAAAGTGGTGATAGAGCGCGCAGTTCCCCCGGGTCACCGTATTCACCAATTACCTACACGCACTGGGCCCTGGCGTGCATAAAATTTAATACACCATTGACATTTGGGTGAACTGGGTGATGGCTTCTGCTACACGCTTCTATGAGTAATTAGGGTTTGGGTTACACCTCTTCTTACCATGTACCTGACTTACCACAAGTACAACTTTCCGACGGACCTGGAGCTATAAGGGAAAATAGTAGACAGGGAACCTAGAAAGATATATTCTTTATACTTCAGTACATACTTATCCACAATTTCTGTAAAATGACCACAGACACCTGATGAAGTTTTAAAACTTTATATAAAAGTTCAAAGAGAAGATGCCAAGACAATAAGCGATATGCAGAATAATATATCAAACATCAGAATCAACGCCAATAAGTAACTTTTTATTAGAATTATAACCATTAGAATATATGGGAAAACTAAAGGTAGGAATTTTAGAACAGAACTAGTCACTGCAACTTTATGCTAGGAACAATAGGACGGGGTTGGGACCTAGAACATGTATTTAACCTAAGCTTTGACTGTTCTTACTAAATTCACTGCAATCAGCTAAAGGAAAGGGAAAAAATTGGAACATACTAAAATATAACAGTTTGGCAACTTTCTAAAGGAGGGGAGAGAAGTGGAACAATTCTACAACAATTGCATATAACTTGTTCTCAAGGTGATAGGGCAATATCAAAGGCAAGAGTACTTTATTAAATCAGAGAGAGAGAGAGAGAGACGTAAACCCACAGGTTAATATTTACCTAGGTCTGAGAGAAGACTAACCCTGGCCACGGGTCAGTTGGAAGGACGGGGACAAGGACCCTCAGAAAAGGAATACCAGAATGCGAACAGGTACAGCCCACGGACAGATCAGGACAGGATACCCCTCAGGTTCGGGTCAAAGGACTGGGCCTCCCAGGGTACGACCAACACCCACAGCTTCGGACAGCAACGCCTGCGTTACCCCCTTCTGCAAGTAATCCGCCAGAAACCCCGATTGGATTTTCGAATTCCCCAGCAAAGTGCTTCGCCAGCACTTAGGATTTTCCACCCCTTAGGAGTTTGTGGAAAATATGGACAAAGTGCTCCGCAGCACTTTCAGATTGAGCACCTATTGAGATCGTAGGGTCAGTGACAGGTCTGCTACTCGGACAAGTCGGACAATTTTCTTAAGCTAAACTAGGGTAGTTATACCATTTTGGGGTCCCTCAGACCACCCACTAATGTTGCAAGTGACAGTGTCCCACATTTTGATTGGTCAGGAGAGGTGGCGCGGTCATTACCACCTCCTAAAATTCAACGTTCCCACCATGAAATTTAAATTTTTCTATCCGCCCCTTAGGTTCACGTTCCCATCCGTAGAATACAATAGAAAATCTGAGTGCACAGGACATCGCAACATAGTCAGTTATTCTCAAGGTGAGTGTCCTCATCATGTGCTGGTTTTCTCAGGCGCATTTGGCTTCGGGAGCCAGCTGGCTGATTTCAGCGTCTGCGCAGTCGAGTTTCTCCCAGGTCACATGGCAATACCCAGAGGAGCTTCAAATATGGCGTAGCTTAAGCACTCCCAGCCCCCAGAGACGTGGTACATGAAAAGTAAGCGAGAACAAATTAAAATCACATATAAAATGATCACACTGTATACCATGAGAAATTTTAACCAACCCTTACTTTATAATGACTACAGCATTAATGTTTAGTGCGAAAAGACAGATAGGCTGAAGCAGCAGTAGCAAGCAGAGAGCGTGGTGAGAGTCAAGCGGCCATTTTTGCAACAGTGCGCATGAGCACAAATTCCCTCCAGAATGCGAGTGCGTCACATCACATGGGTATGACCGACGCATGCGCAGACTGAATGGCAGCAAAGCAGCCGATTCGTTAGTGCAAGCTTCGTTAATATGGAAAAGACATACGAGCAAGCATCCTGGGGACACCCGCGTGTATGGGAAAACATATAATAAATGACAAACAATGATTTTAGTAGTATTATACATTGGGCGAGGTTCTTGCACTGGGCAAGGCGCTTTACGTGCGAATCCTTGCTCCATCAATCCCCTCTTTGATGATATTTACTATCATCACCACATAAAGGAAACAGATGCCAACTTTTCTATGAGTAATTAGGGTTTGGGTTACACCTCTTCTTACCATGTACCTGACTTACCACAAGTACAACTTTCCGACGGACCTGGAGCTATAAGGGAAAATAGTAGACAGGGAACCTAGAAAGATATATTCTTTATACTTCAGTACATACTTATCCACAATTTCTGTAAAATGACCACAGACACCTGATGAAGTTTTAAAACTTTATATAAAAGTTCAAAGAGAAGATGCCAAGACAATAAGCGATATGCAGAATAATATATCAAACATCAGAATCAACGCCAATAAGTAACTTTTTATTAGAATTATAACCATTAGAATATATGGGAAAACTAAAGGTAGGAATTTTAGAACAGAACTAGTCACTGCAACTTTATGCTAGGAACAATAGGACGGGGTTGGGACCTAGAACATGTATTTAACCTAAGCTTTGACTGTTCTTACTAAATTCACTGCAATCAGCTAAAGGAAAGGGAAAAAATTGGAACATACTAAAATATAACAGTTTGGCAATTTTCTAAAGGAGGGGAGAGAAGTGGAACAATTCTACAACAATTGCATATAACTTGTTCTCAAGGTGATAGGGCAATATCAAAGGCAAGAGTACTTTATTAAATCAGAGAGAGAGAGAGAGAGACGTAAACCCACAGGTTAATATTTACCTAGGTCTGAGAGAAGACTAACCCTGGCCACGGGTCAGTTGGAAGGACGGGGACAAGGACCCTCAGAAAAGGAATACCAGAATGCGAACAGGTACAGCCCACGGACAGATCAGGACAGGATACCCCTCAGGTTCGGGTCAAAGGACTGGGCCTCCCAGGGTACGACCAATACCCACAGCTTCGGACAGCAACGCCTGCGTTACCCCCTTCTGCAAGTAATCCGCCAGAAACCCCGATTGGATTTTCGAATTCCCCAGCAAAGTGCTTCGCCAGCACTTAGGATTTTCCACCCCTTAGGAGTTTGTGGAAAATATGGACAAAGTGCTCCGCAGCACTTTCAGATTGAGCACCTATTGAGATCGTAGGGTCAGTGACAGGTCTGCTACTCGGACAAGTCGGACAATTTTCTTAAGCTAAACTAGGGTAGTTATACCATTTTGGGGTCCCTCAGACCACCCACTAATGTTGCAAGTGACAGTGTCCCACATTTTGATTGGTCAGGAGAGGTGGCGCGGTCATTACCACCTCCTAAAATTCAACGTTCCCACCATGAAATTTAAATTTTTCTATCCGCCCCTTAGGTTCACGTTCCCATCCGTAGAATACAATAGAAAATCTGAGTGCACAGGACATCGCAACATAGTCAGTTATTCTCAAGGTGAGTGTCCTCATCATGTGCTGGTTTTCTCAGGCGCATTTGGCTTCGGGAGCCAGCTGGCTGATTTCAGCGTCTGCGCAGTCGAGTTTCTCCCAGGTCACATGGCAATACCCAGAGGAGCTTCAAATATGGCGTAGCTTAAGCACTCCCAGCCCCCAGAGACGTGGTACATGAAAAGTAAGCGAAAACAAATTAAAATCACATATAAAATGATCACACTGTATACCATGAGAAATTTTAACCAACCCTTACTTTATAATGACTACAGCATTAATGTTTAGTGCGAAAAGACAGATAGGCTGAAGCAGCAGTAGCAAGCAGAGAGCGTGGTGAGAGTCAAGCGGCCATTTTTGCAACAGTGCGCATGAGCACAAATTCCCTCCAGAATGCAAGTGCGTCACATCACATGGGTATGACCGACGCATGCGCAGACTGAATGGCAGCAAAGCAGCCGATTCGTTAGTGCAAGCTTCGTTAATATGGAAAAGACATACGAGCAAGCATCCTGGGGACACCCGCGTGTATGGGAAAACATATAATAAATGACAAACAATGATTTTAGTAGTATTATACATTGGGCGAGGTTCTTGCACTGGGCAAGGCGCTTTACGTGCGAATCCTTGCTCCATCAATCCCCTCTTTGATGATATTTACTATCATCACCACATAAAGGAAACAGATGCCAACTTTTTTTCATTCATCCACATCACTCATTTCAATTTCAACAAATTTATTGTTGAGTTTCCTTTCAGCTTCTCTATGAGAGTGGTGATTTTTCGCCTTTTTGTAAATTGCACTCTTTAATTCTTCTAATTCTAGTTCATCAATGTTTCTTTTCACCCCCCTCTGATTCACTGTATATTTCTTTCTGCACTTCTGGCATTTGCAGCAGATAAAAATGATCAATACAATTATACCTATTACAACTATTGGCATCAGTATTTTCCACAAAATATTGCTACCTAGGTTAGTAAACCAACTACCTATAGAGGAGAGACCTCCCGTCAGTCTCGTCCAGTCACTGTCAACCTCCAATGGTTTGAGTTCTTTCTCCAAATTAGTTATGTTCTTCACATATTGTTTTAATTCGATACTTTTATCTGGAATGTAAGTGCAACAATGTTGCGCTTTCAGCATTCTACAGACTCCGCCCTCTTTTGCTAATAGGGTATCAAGGGCAAGACGGTTTTGTAAAACCATTGATCTGATCGCAACCATTTCAGTGTTGACCATCAGGAATCCAGCAGCAGTGTCCGTTGATAACCGGTCCACTACTGTAGACAATTTGCAGATTCTATGAGTGTTCAGAACTACCCCCATTCCAGGTATCAGTGCACTAAAAATATTACCTATAATTTCACCTACACTTTCACGTTTACTACGCACTAAGCCATTAGTTTCTTCGTCGCTTCCAGCTGCATTATTCACATGGTATATTTTCGGGAAAACAATGCCAAAGTAGCAGCTTCCATACCAGTGATCCTGCAATTTAAAATAAGCCTTGTTCCCACATATATAATATATTCCGGGAAACACAGGTTCTGACCCATTTTTGAAACCCCAACCTCCAATTACCTTGTAATTATGTTCACACTCGCTGGAACCGATGAATACATTGTTATAGTACTCTGTCTTTTCCCTATGGATACAAAGTTTCCCCTTTCGTTCAAAATCCAGCAACAAGGCAGGATTAGCTTCGCTTTGCGAGGTGTTATCCATGTGCTCAGCCCACCTAGGGACTCTATCCTTTTCGTCATTTGCTTTCTTTTGAAACTTTTCTCTCCTTCTGTCTGCCATCTTAATGAACATCTTTTCCTGCTCATGTAGAGAACAGGTCAGATTGGATTGTTTAGCTTCATCTAAATCTATATTCCCTATAGTCAGAAAATATTCTCCCATATAACGGGTCACGTCACTGGTAGTATGTACACGGTTCAAATGTCCTCTAATGGGAAGTTCAGAAAATACTACGTCATCATTTGAATAATAGTACTGTAATGTGCTTCTATAGAACAAGCTAGCTAAGATACTGCAGGAAATTCCATAGGTTAAAGGTAGATGATGGTATGTCACGCCTTCAGCCACTGAGGTAGGTAGCTTCATGCAGACATAACAGTCTTCTATTTCCATAGCTTCTACGTAATGCACTAACAAGTTAGCAAAAACATTCAAATGTGTCCGATTTTTCATTTTGTGAAAGTGTAGTCCATCCTCATCTGATTTTTTTTTTTTTTATTTTTTTTTATTTCTTTTTTTTTTTTTTTTTATTATATCCTCATTTTGCGAATGAATGTATACGGATTACAATAGAGAACTTTAAGACTTCCACTTTTATTCCTTCACTCTTTTCTCATATTTTCCGGCCACATAGAGTACCCCTTTGGTGGAACTGTCATGTTATAGTCCTCCTGTATCCTTTACCATATTCAATAATTCATGGCGGCAAGGAAGGAGAGCTAGCCTTTTTTGGCTACTCGATGGAAATTATTCCCATCTGAATTATTGTCACCGCTTTAATCATCGGACAAGTTGTTTTAATCAAATTTCTCTTGTATATTAATTAGTATAGTAGTTTTCCCAAATTTCCCAAAAGTTAAATTTTTTTTTGGAGAGTTTCCCCTTTCTATCTAATTTGTTAATGGTAATAATGGAATTAAGCCAATCTCCATGCAGCGGAGGCGTTGGCTTTATCCAGTTCAGACAAATCTCTCTTCTGGCAAGAAGTATCAAGACAAATAATAAATTTTCTTGTTTTTTGGTTAACCTCTCGTTACTTACATTTAGCTCAGTGCATATCCCAAAAATAATTAATGTTGTACTTACATTTAGGTTTGTTCCCAATGTCCGACATATCGTGTTACCTACTTCCTGCCAGAAGGGTTCTAGTCGTGGACATCTGTGAAACATATGTATGTCGTCCGCCTTCTCTAGTCCACACTTGGGGCAGGATTTTATACTTGCTCCTTTGAATTTTGACAGTTTATTTGGTGTCCAATATGCCCTATGCAGTGTGAATAAGTGGTTTCGCTTTAAACGTGCTGGTTTAATGATATTCCAAACTTTTTCACATGATTTCTTCCATAAGCTATCGAGGTCTGAGTCTATGATGCTTTTACTCCAAGTCGATTCCGATAATGAAACGTCATCATCTCTTGGCGTGATTATAGCCCAGTACCATATAGAGATTTCCTTTTTTATTGGGGAGGTCTTCATGATCTCTTTCTCTATTTCTACATTTCCCGTTTTTTTCTCCAACAGGGAGCTTGCCCAGCTTGTAAGTTGATAATATTTAAATTTTGAAAGGGTCCCTTTAGTGGTTTCTGTAAGTTGTTCCCATGATACTATTGAGTTCTCTGTCATCAGTTGTCCCCATTTGTTGATTCCTGCCGTTCTTAGAGGAGTTGCTAGGGCGTCTTTTAGGCATTCAGGTGTGCCTGGTGAGTCCCATATAGGGGCAGCATAACTATAGTAAGGAATGTTTAATGCGCTTCTTACTTGATACCAGAGTTTTGCCATATTTTTTAGTATCTTTAATTTTATTTTTTTAAAGAATTTGGGATGTCCAAATTTAAACAGGAAATGGTCAACTTTATTTGTTAGTATTTGGAGATATTGAGGGTAAAAAACATAGCTGTTCACCAATGATCTTACATTCTTAAATTGAAAAGCTCTATAGTATTCCATAATATCTGGACTGGCTATTCCACCTTGTAGTTTCCTTCTTCTCATTTTGTTCCAGGCAATCCTTGAGCCTTTTGACGCCCATATGAAAGTCGTTATATCTCCTTGTATTTTTTTCAACTGGTTATTTTTAAACTCCAATGGTATGACATTAAAAAGGTAGGTAAATTTAGGAAGGATCGACA
The DNA here is from genome assembly GCF_964263255.1 of Lissotriton vulgaris. Classification (NCBI taxonomy): domain Eukaryota; kingdom Metazoa; phylum Chordata; class Amphibia; order Caudata; family Salamandridae; genus Lissotriton; species Lissotriton vulgaris. The sequence goes on from NW_028252306.1 coordinate 133,106, forward strand.
TTTTCACCAAATTAGATCTTCCTATCATGTTTAAAGGTAGCTTATCCCATACCTTCAGAAGCTTTTTCATTTCTAACGAGATCTTACTCAAATTTATTTCGGGGATTTTTTCGAGATCTTTTACTAAAATTATACCCAAGTATTTTAGTTTATCCTTTGTGTATTGGTTATTTTGTTGTGTATTCCAGCTCATTGATTCAGTTTTTGATTCATTTATTAAATATCCAGATACCTTCCCAAACTCTGAAATTACCTTGTTTATTGCTGAGGAGGAGTTTTGATAATTCCCTGTAAAAATCATTAAATCGTCCGCATATAAGGCCACTTTTTTGATCCAATCCTGATGTTTAAAAGGGATTATTGATTCGTTGTTTCTTAATGTGGCTGCCAAAGGTTCAATATATAGATTAAAGAGCAAGGGAGACAAAGGACACCCTTGTCTTGTTCCTCTTTGAATTATAAAATTATTAGTTAGATTCCCATTAACTAGGATTTTTGCTCTCGGGGTTCTATAAGTCTCAGATATTAGTTGACTAAAGTTTTGACCCAGATTATATTTATTGATAAGTCTGTTTAGAAAAGACCAGTTAACTCGATCGAACGCTTTAGCAGCGTCAAAAGTTATTATTGTGAGGGGTATTTTTTCACTGGTAGCTAAGTCAACTGCTGCAAAAAGTTCGTGAGTTAGGTTAAATATTTGCCTCTCTTTTATAAAGCCCTTTTGGTCTGGATGTATCAAGTTTGGCATTACCCGAGCTAATCTGTCTGCTATTATTTTTGTGAAAATTTTATAATCACAGTTTAGTAGGGATATGGGTCTATAAGACTCACAGGCTGTGGGGTTTTTTCCTGGTTTTAGAATAAGACTTATAATGGCATCATGCCAGGTATCCGGGGTTTTTTCTTTATCCCTATATATTTTGTTTAGTAAACTTGTTAGAGGGGGGGTTATAGTTTCTTTTAATGCTGAGTATAGTTCATTTGGAAGAGCGTCAGGCCCAGCAGCTTTCCCTTTTTTCAAAGATTTCAGGACTGATTTTACTTCTTCCATTGTAATTTCTGCGTTTAGTTCTTCTTTTTCCAGGTCTGATAATCTCGGCAAATTTAGAGAATCCAGATATTCTTCTAATTGCTCTGGAGTAGAGGAGGAATCTTCCATATATAGATTTGAAAAAAATTTTTCAAATTCCTGCTTGATTTCTGACTCTTCCGACGATGTCCCAGGCTGATTGCTTAATTGTATTTTGTCTATTTTGTTTCTAGTCTGTTCCGTTTTAGTTTTCCAGGCCAGTAATTTTCCGCATCCCTCACCGTACTCGTGGGTGGCAAGTTTACTAGCTTCCCATTTAGTTCTAACTCTGTCTTCGAGGTAATCTGCTAGCTTCCCTCTTAAATCTTTTCTTTCCTTTTCCAATGTGTTTCTTGTTTCGGGATTCGGTTCTATGTTGATTCGTACGTCTAATTGACTTATACTCTCTTCCTTTTCTTTAATCTCTTGCTTGGTAATTTTTGCTCTGTGGGCCCCCAGGCTTATAAGTTTGCCTCTGATGGTTGCTTTGTAGGCATCCCAGGTAATTTGCTCTGAGGTACCTACTTTATTATCCTCAAAAAAGTTTGCTGAGGTTATGTTCAGATCTTCCCTTATTTTTGGGTCCAGAAAGAGAGTACGATCTATTGTCCATCTAAATTGAGATTTCTTTATTTCAAAGTGCACTGTTATTTGAACCGCTGAGTGGTCAGACAAATGTTCGGGCAAATGCTCCAGAGTTTTGATGCTTCTATGAAAGTCTTTGCTGATCAGAAAATAGTCAATTCTGGACTTGTGTCCTAATTTTTTGTTATGTAGGGTAAATGGGTGCTCCTTTTTCCCTTTCTCTCTCCACATATCGATCAGTTCTAAGTCTCTTTTATAAATATTAAGCCATTCTCTCATTTTTGGTAAATTTGATTGCCTTCCTGGAGGGGCTCTATCTAATTTAGGATCTATCATAATGTTAAAATCGCCCCCGAGCAGAATTGGGTCGGATGTTGTTAATAGCTCTGAGTATAAGTTTTGTAGAGGGTTTGAGTCATCAATATTTGGACCGTAGTATCCCGCTATTATTAGATTATTTCCATATATCTTCACTCTTGCTACAGCCCATCTGCCTTTGCTGTCTACTGTTTTCTGTATAATTCTTGCATTAAGTGTTTTTTTAAAGAGTATTGCAACTCCCTTTATATTGCAATTTTGGTTTGTACAGACGTAAGAATCTATCCAGTTCAGTGACTTTATTATATGTACCCATTCTTGGCTTAAGAGATGGGTCTCTTGCAGAATGATGACTTCACTATCCACTAATCTTAAATATTCAAAGATTCTCCTCCGTCTACTCGGTGTTCTGAGCCCATTTACATTCCATGACAAGATTTTGAAGTCTTTCACTGAATTAGACATGGCCTTTTCTTTCTGTTAAGTTTTTATTCCTGAATTCCATTCTTTTCTCGTTCTCTTGTGTACTCCATTGATTCGTTCTTGAGGATACTTTTTTTTCAGTTTTTTCCCTAGTTTGCTCCCCACCCATGGTGTCTTTTTTACTTGATTTTATATTTTTTCTGTGTTTATCTTCGCCCACCCCGAGGAAGCCTCCCGTCTTTCTTTTGGGCGTTTTGTTCGCCCTGTTCGAGATCCACACTTATCTTTTTTTAAAACGTTACCTATCCTTATATTTATGTTTCAGTGCGTAGCTTAGTCTTAATCTGTTCAATGAGTTCCTCCACCTCACTTGGTTCTCTGATGTTATGCATTTTGTTCTGCCACATGATTCGCAGTGCGGCGGGGAATCTCATTTGGACCGTTGCTCCTAGAGTTTTCAATTCGGCCATATATTGACCTAACTCCCATTGTCTATCTTGTGTGGCTTTTGACATATCCGAACGTATCCTAAAGGTCCAGTTGTCTTTCTTTAGGGAGCTGCTTTTTAAACCTTCACTTAGGATTCTCTCTTTTAGAGTGTATGTTTTGAAATTTATTAAAATCCTTCTAGGCGTCTTTCTGTCTCTACTCTTTCTGAACGGGTCTCGGTGTACTCTTTGAATATCGTCACTCAAGTTCAAATCCTTTGTCCATGGAAAGAATTCTTCAAGCAGAGAGATAGAGAAGTTTTTTATGTCCTGCCCTTCTAGATTTTCTGGTACATTTAAAATCCTAAGGTTATTTTTTCTTGCCTGGTTTTCAAGGGATTCCAGTTTTTCTTTGGTGGCTTTATCCGAGCCCCTTAATTTTCTTATCTCTGACTGGTTAGATTCAACTCTTTTATTGAGTGACACCACCTCTGATTCTATTGCAGCCACTCTATCTCCCAGTGAATTCAGCTTTTGTTCTAAGGTCTCGCATACTTCCTGGATCTTGGCCTGATTAGACTCGGATACCAAGAATCTTTCTTTCATCTCTCCTAGAACTTTCTCCATGAAACTCTCCATGAGTTTTCCAGTTTGCTCTAGGAAAGATTGAGGAGGAGGATAGTCTGGGGGACAATTGGATGTACTTGCGGCAGATTCAATTACGGTGGTTCCGGGACGGTTAGGTACATTCTCAGGAGTTTCCGTATTTTCACTTTGTATATTTATATCACTATTTAATTCCGTACTCATTTTCGAATCTTTATCAATCAGGTTTTTGGGAGATTCTTCAATTTGGGGGGGTAGCAGAATGCGAGGGCTTTTCCCCACTATTTGCAAGGGTTGTTGCACTTTAAAGAATGATCTCAGTGAGGGTGTGATCTTAAGTTTGTGTTCAGAGAGGGCTCCTGCTTTGTCTGGTCTTGGTTTGGGTTGACGCTCTGGCTCCCTATTAGTAGAGCTTTTCTTGTATTTTTTCTGAATAGGCAGGGTTACTTGTTTAGGAGGTTGTGTATAACTTCTTTTAGAAAACTGCCTATTTCTAAGGCAGTAGCTTGATATCACTCCTTTTTCAAGTTCCGTTTTCTTCCCCCGATCTTTCCCTTCTGCCTCAAATTTTGTCTTTGAAAATAAATCAAACACTCCTGCTCCACTGCCCTCTAAGCAGTTATCTTTTTCAGCCTCTATCTTATGTTCAACCTGCTGTTCACCTTCCTTACACCCTTCTATTAAATCCAGTGCAATCCTCCCCTGGCTATTTTCATCCCCTCGTACCTGGCTCATGTGGCTGCAGTAGAGGCAGAAACCTGACTTGTCTTCCTTGCTTCTCTCGCTCCACAGCTCAAGCTTCTCACTCTCTGGACGAGAACGCCAAGTATTTTCCAGACACGGGCCGCCTCTTCTCCTGTGGGATTTCCTGCTATCTTGCCTGCTGACGCTCCCTTGACTTCCCCGGCAGTCCTCCCCTCTGTGCCTCCAACACCTCGGCAAATGTTTTGGGTAATCCTGTTTGTTAGCGCTGGTGCCGCTACTGCTGCTACCGCTGCCGTCTTTGCCCCGGAAGTGGAAGCTCACTCTTCCCTGCGCTCTCCGGCAGTTGCGCTGGGCCCCCGAGGCTGCTGCCCATCTGTGTGGGACGTCCGTCGTGGCGTTTAATCTGCACTGCCCAGCTCGGAATCCCCAGGGTCAAGGTTGATGCGAAACCAGGATCAGAGACGGGCCGCGTCAATACCTCGCTATCCCCGTCAATTCCGCCAGGAGCCAGGAGCTGTGTCCGTTCCGTTCCGTTCCGCGGCTCGAAAAATGCCTTTCCCTGGTATTTCTCCTCCTCCTGAGGTATGTCGCTGCTCAATTACTATTGTCAATTGCCGATATCATTATTTTAGGATAGGTTTAATATTCGTGCTTCTCAATCTCATCTGTAAGTGTGGAGCTCCCGACCGAGCTTCCTAGCCGGCCGCCATCTTCCTCATTCGGGAACTGGTTTGCAGCAGAGAGCCACTACAACTAATGAAATGTCACCCCCCCTTCAGCTACGGAGATAGGTAGCTTCATGCAGACATAGCAGTCTTCTATTTCCATAGCTTCTACGTAATGCACTAACAAGTTAGCAAAGACATTTAGATGTGTCCTGTTTCTCATTTTGTGAAAATGTAGTCCATCCTCATCTGATGCTTCTAAATTAGGTCGTGTGTGTGTCAAGCCCACTTGTTTGTCGCGTTTTTCTAAATTTCGTGGTGTTTCTACAGTCGGTACAACCCCTACGTCTACTGCTTCTGGTTCAGTAGGGGACAAGTTTGGATTTTTGCTTATCATAAAAGGTAGAAAAACTGTTAGTGCTATCCACATTATTATTAGCATTGCTATACTGCACAAGCATATTTTACAGCAAGTTTTAAGACACCCACATCGGGACCTCCCAGAGACACTCGGATCAGACATTTTTAGCTTACAGGTGGCTTTTTCTACCCCTCTTCGTTTCTTTGCACCAAAGGCTCACTTCAGGGCTCTCTCAAGGAGGGTCTTCGTCCGAACTCCGATCAGCAATGGACTCGTCGTCACTGTTGCCACTGTGGTGTGGTTCGTCTATTTCTTCCAACACAAAGTAAGTCCACTCAGGGCTCCGATACAGTCGGTTCTGCTTCTTTAGTCTGTCGCTTTTTCTCAGCGATTTTCCTTGGGCTGCCCTTCTTTCACTTTCAGCCCTTTTCCGGTCTTTCAGTTTCTCTTCGACTGTCTTTAGTCTGAGCCTTAGTCTTTTGACGTATCGGGGTGCACTTCTGCCTCCTTTCCTCCCAGTAGTTGAGGAAACTTGCCCTTCTTCGTGCACTCTTTTTACTTTTTGTTGTGGCACCTCTGTTTTCCTGCCTGTCTGACTAGTTCCAGGTCTTTCATCTATGTCTTCTGCCTGGTCCCTATTCTGACCCTGCTCAGATTCAAATCGCACTTGCTTTTTATTTCTGGTTACTGTCGTTTCCGTTGTCTGAGCACTTTGATCTAGTTCTATCTGTTCCTGTTCATGCTCTTCGATCTCTTCGCTTTCTTCTGCATGAACGTCAGCTCTAGTTTCTAACTGTCCCTCTCCACTTTCTGGAGTCTCAGGAGGAGTTTCGGTGTCCTTGTCTGACCCTACTTGGCCTAATTCCTGATCAGGTGTGATGTGATTCTCGTTGACCTGATCTGCTTCGTCTATTTCTAGCTCACCTGGACTATCCCACTCACTGTCTAAGTAGGAATATTTCCTGGTTCGTATTGGATCATGAACCTGGTCGTCGGCAGGGAACCACTCAACGTCTCGACTTGTGCTCGGCAGTTCGATGTCAGCTAGTTCTGGACTCTCCTCCTCGGGAGCTTCCTCAGCTGTGCTGCCTTCAGCTTCAGTCGCGTTTTCTCCAGCTACCCACTTGGTGTGGCTGGCGTGGATCCACTTCGGTACGCCCGCACACTTTACAGCAGTTGTAGTGACGAGGATCACTTGTCGTGGCTTTCCCCACCTGGGTTTCAGGCAACTGCTCCGGGTGTGCTTCTTTAACGCCACCCAATCTCCTGGTCGCAAGTTGTGTGCTGGAGTCTTTGGCCACTCGTCTTCTGTCTCTCCAATCTGCTGAGAGAGAGAACGCACTTGGTCACCCAGCTGCTGGCAGTATTCTAGTACCATATCATCAGAAATGCTTAGCAGTTTGTGTCCGGGTACCCATGCCTGTCGCATCACTCTTCCCATCAACACTTCATGGGGGCTCAGGCCAGTTTTTCTGTTCGGGATACTTCTCAAACTCATCAGCACAAGGGGTAAAGCCTCTATCCAGTTCATTTTTGTGGAATCACACATTTTTCCCAATCTGGATTTCAGGGTGCCGTTTATTTGTTCCACTACCCCAGAAGCCTCTGGACGGTAGGCACAATGCAGTCTTTGCTTCATTTTGAATGCTTTACAGAGTTCTTCTAGGACATCGTTGGCAAAATGCCCACCTTGGTCCGTTTCGATCGTCTCTGGGATTCCGAATCTAGGTATCAACTCTCTGGGCAATAATTTGGTAGTGGTTATGGCATCATTTTTCTTTGCGGGATAGGCCTCCACCCACCGGGAAAACAGACAGACTACGACCAGGATGTATCTATACCCTTTGCACCTAGGCATGGTTACAAAGTCTGCCTGCATTCTGACAAAGGGACCTATTGCCTTTCCAACCGTACTTTGTTCTACCACAGTCTTTTTCCCTGCATTGAACTGCTGACACACTAGGCACCTCTGGCAAAGCCTTTCCACCTGGTTCCTGAATTTTGAATTACAGAACACCTTGTCAAACACTCGACACATCGCGTCTCTTCCCATATGTGTTGGTTCATGTATCATTCTGATCATGGGGTCGATCAAGCTATCAGGCAGTACAGGCACCCCAGTCGGATTTACCACCACACCATCATCTCTCAACTTGCACCCATTTGCGGCCCACCTTCCTTTTTCTTGTCTGTCTGTTGCCTGTTGCAAATCTTTTAATTCTTCCCACGTTGACACATTCTCAAACAACATAAGTTGGCAGCTGGTTCCACTCCACAATGCAATTTGGAGTGACATTTGATGTCGGGCACAGAACTGGGCAATTTGGTCAGCGTACCTATTACCGGCAGTCACATCATCATTTCCAGATCTGTGAGCCGCGCACTTGACCACAGCCAATTCTTTGGGCAATTGGATAGCTTCCAGTAAGTTATGCACCACCTTTCCGTTTCTGATAGGGGTGCCTGAGGAAGTCATGAATTCTCTTTGCAACCACAATTGGCCGAAGTCATGAACAACCCCAAAACAATACTGGCTGTCTGTGTAAACAGTTATTCTCTTGTTCTTACCCCTCTTACATGCTCTAGTTAACGCGATGAGCTCTGCCACTTGTGCAGATTTCACCTCGCTCAGGTAAGATGCTTCTATGGTTTCTGTCAATGTAACCACAGCATAGGCAGCACTCAGGCCCCCACTCTCATGTCTTAAACACGAGCCATCCACGAACATTGTCTTATCCCCATCGAGTAGTGCTATTTCACGAATGTCTGGACGGGGCTTTGTACTGAACTCAGTCAAATCGATGCAATTATGTTCCCCTTCCTCTTCTAGGTCTACATCCAGAGGGACAGGTAACAGTGTCGCTGGGTTTAGGACATTGCACCGAGAAATGGTTACATTTTCAGCACCAATCAAAATTCTTTCATACTTAGTCAGCCGACTAGGTGTGAGGTACTGGGTCTTGGTTCTAATCAGCAGGATTACAACAGAATGAGGAACATATACAGTGACGTGATGTCCCATGACAATGTTCTCACTTTGTTCCAGACTGACGCACGTAGCAGCAACTGCTTTCAGACACCCCGGTAATCCAGCAGCCACCGGATCTAGGGTGGCTGAAAAATAGGCCACCGGTCTCCTAATTGATCCGTGCTCCTGGGTCAGGACTGAAAGAGCACAATTCTCTCTTGTGTCACAGAAAAGCTCAAAAGATTTAGAGTAGTCAGGCATACCCAATGCAGGAGCAGTACATAGACAATTTCTCAATGTTACCCAAGCATTCATGCTTTCGCTGTCCCATCTGACAGGGTCTTCTACTCCTTTCTTGGTCATTTTTATCAGGGGTCTTGCTAGCGCGGCAAATCCTACAATCCATTGTCTGCAGTAGCCCACAACTCCTAGGAACATTCTCACCTCTTTCTGAGTTCTGGGCAGTTCCATGGCTTTAATTATTTTGATTCTTTCGGTAGTAACTTTCCTGATTCCTTTTTCTATCTGATGCCCCAGATACTTCACTGAGTTTTTGCAAAATTGTAATTTGTCAGGTGACACTTTATGTCCTCCCTTTCCTAGGTGATTCAGTAACGCAATGGTGTCGGTGACACAGTCGGTCTGGGTTTTAGATGCCACCAATAGGTCATCTATGTATTGCACCAAAACAGACTCTCTCGGCAGCACTAGAGTTTCAAGGCACTTCTTTAGTATCTGGTTGAAAATCGATGGACTTTCAGTGTACTCCTGAGGGACACGATTCCAGACATAGATATGACTGTCAACTTCAAAACTGAAAAGGAACTTGCTTTCTGGATGCAATGGGATGGAAAAGAATGCATGACACAGGTCGATGACAGTGAACCATTCTGCATTCCAGGGAATCTGATATAGTATCACAGCAGGGTTGGGCACAATAGGACAGCAAGGCACGACAATCTGGTTTACCTTACGCAAATCTTGCACTACCCGGTACTTTCCGCTAGGCTTTTTGATCCCAATGATAGGCGAATTACAGGGGCTGCTCATCACTTCTTCTATTATTTCCGCTTCAAGCAGCCTGGTAATTTCAGTTGCTACTCCTGCTTTCACTTCTGCACTCATTTTGTACTGTCTGGTTTTGGGATATACAGCATTCGTTTTTATTGATATTTTAACTGGGTCTACATTCGCCATCAAGCCAACATCCTTTCCTGTGAAATCCCACACTTCTGGGACTACTCTTAACTGGAGTTCTTCAGGCAAATCCTCAACTGTTAACAGTTTGATATCAGCATCTTGTCTGACTAACATCAGTTTGTACAGGCCATCTTCATCGGGGGTCTGAATTTCGACGCCATTTGGTGTGCAGTAAATGGTACAACGCATCTTGCACAACAAATCTCGTCCTAGCAGATTCACAGGACTAGAATCACAGACCACAAATCTGTGCATTTCTTTGAAATTACCTATGGAAATTTCCATTGGTTCGGTTACGGGAGTACTTATTATTTGATTTGAGACGCCCACTACTTGGATCGCTTCTCCCGAGAGGGGTAGGTTAGGAACATCCACTGTCCTCACAGTAGATCTGGTAGCACCAGTGTCCAACAGAAAGGTGACGTCTTTTCCCTCAACCTTTCCTTCAATGTATGGTCCAGTCTGGTCTACCGGTAAGGAGGCGCCAAGCACGCACTCCTCATCCTCCCCTCTCAGGCCCCGTCAATCTTGATTTTCATAGAGGAAGGTGTCATTTAACAAGTACTGTGGAATGACTGCATCTCTTTCATTCTCGACTTCCCATACTTCCGCCCTCTCATTCTGCTGACCCTGATTTTTAAAATTTTGTCTAGGAGCGCGAGGTACAGGAGGTAGCTTTACCTGTTGCTGGTTCTTCCTCGTCCCCTCTTTCTGCACCTGTGGGGTTAAACCATTTACAGGGGCATTACCGGCCTGCAGGTGTGGACACTCGTCTCTCCAATGCCCTATCTGGCCGCACCCGTGACAAGGGAATTTTTTCATAGCCTCTTCTCTACTCATTTTAGTTCGGGGCTTTCCTCCTCCTCCTCCCCCACCAGTGGCATTCTGTGAGTTCTTATTAGAATTCAAGTCACTTAACTGCTGTTCTTGTTGTTCAGCCAACTTCACCTGTGCCCACATGACCTTTTCCTTGAGGGCCTTCCTTTTGTTTTCGATTTCATCTTCGCAGTATTTTGCATATTTCAGGACATCATCTATTGGTTTTCCCTGCCAACTGATTTTATTGTCTCTAATCCATTGGGAGATTTCGGGCCTTAATCCTAGCACAAATCTGTAACTGAAATGTGTCATGTCTTTCATGTCCACATTATCGATACCGCTGTATGTTTTAAACACTTGCAGTAGCCTTTCATAATAGGAGTGAACAGTTTCATCACGTTCTTGGGTGGTTCTATCTATTCGGGTCCAGTCTGTTTCCTTTGCGGGAACCTTTTTCTTGAGATATTGTATGACTTGGTCATACTTCCTCATTACTTCAGGTGCAGGCGCTCCTGTTTTCTCATCTCTGGGGAATTCCTCACTGGGCCAATCAATTTCAATTTTACAGTCGGTCCACAGATCTACGGGGACCACAATGTCGAAAAACCCATCCAGGTCTTTCAGCAGACATTTCTGAACTTTTATGAAGCGTTCTACCTGCCTGTACCAATCAACAGGCTTTTCCCGTAATTTCGGGAAGTCATTTGTAAATGACACAATATCCTGTCTGGACCAAGGGACATGGACATATTTCCCTCCCGGGACCTCTCTCATGGGACACAATTTTTCTGCGGGAGTTACTTCTTTCAACATGTATTCTGACGCTTGTGATTTCGCTCTACTGTCTTCCTTTTTCTTTGCCCACCGTGTTCTCCATTTTCCCACCTCTCCCCATTTTTGCAAAAGCTTTAACAATTCCTTTACTTGGATCTGTTTTCCCATCACATTTAGGTTTTCTAAATCTTTGTCTGAAAAGTCTACTCGGTAGGGTTTTTGAAGAATTTTGGAGCGACTAACATCAATTCCCATTTCTGTGGCTGTATCCATTATCCTTTCATGAAGCATTCTAGCATTTCGGGTAAGATTCTTGCTGATAAACAATAATTCCTCTTCATTGTAGGAGCTCAGACGTTCCACCCCCACATTTCCAGCCATCATTTCTTCTATTTCTATTCTTAATTTATATATTTCTAATGCTTTGGGTTGGGGAGTGGTCTCCTTTTCCAGTTCCTTGGTCCATCTGTCTAATTCTTCTGGGGATACTACAGTAGCGCTCCTAGCCCCAGTTGCACCTTCAATCGACACCTCTTTGGATCTAGTCTGACTTTTTGCCCCCCCTGTACTAGCCCTAGGCTCTCTAATGGGCAAATCCATCAACACCACAGATTCACATTCACTTTCTTGATCTTCATCTACGAATACTTCTTTCCTCGGGGTAGGGACGCTAGGAGTAGGCAGCATAGGGGTGATAACAGGAGGACGGGGACTAGTCAGGTCATTTCTATACAGTGGAATAGCTGGGCCAATAGTTACTGGAATGGTCAGAGAATCAGGATGGGGATGTATCTGGGCAATAGTTCGAACCAAATCATCTCGCTGTCTAGCCAGAGCTTCCTTTTCTCTTTCTCTTAGAGCCTTTTCTGCTGAATTGTCGTGCAATACCTGAGGTACCAAGGAAGGGTAAATACTTGGAGCAGTCGGAGTGACCAATCGGGGTGGACCTTCTCCGAACGGCTGATAATTTGGGACCGCAGATTTAGGTCTGCAAAACCCATCCCTGTTACTGGTTTTACTGTCTGTACCTGTTCCATCTGTATCACTATCCCTCCTACATCTGGGATATTTTGAAAAAGGGTTTGGAGAATGCACAGGTTCTGACTCTGCAACATAGGGAGGTGGATTTTTCATTAACAAATCTTCCAGGTGCTCATCCTCTGAGTCCCCTGCGGGCATTATGTGATGGGTCTTTTCTTTACATTTTCCTGTCTTATCTTCTAATACCCCCATCATGGGAAATAATCCTTCAGTCAACATAGATTGCCTCCACTGTTTCATTTTCTGCTCTTTGGTTGGCGTTGGAAGCCTAGGATACCATTTACTCACTCCCTTATCCATTCGGGGTTTATCTCGCTCTGCAGCCTCAATCTCCCATTCCTCCAGAGCTTCGTACTGGGTCAGCCTAGGTCTAGGGTGTAATTCGTTCATGCGGGTCCTTAAGTTAAACAAAATCCGACCATTAAATGTACCTTCAACAGGGAATGCTAAGACTCCGTCCTCGGCAGTATACTTTGCCCAATTTTCTAACCAGACACAAGTGTGATACCCTTTATCAAACAACATGAAAGAAGCAGGGGTGTTTGGCGGGGGAATGAGAACGCCTTCCCTCGTTCTAATGGGCTTGTCGGTTTTGAAAAAATTCTTTACTTTGTCAGTAAATGACAATTTCCTCTTTACTCCATACATCATGTGCGGTCTACCTCGTATAAGCTGATCCTTATGAAATCCTAGGTACTTTGGGTTCGGTATGAAATCTGGATACCACATACAACTCTCCAGACTCGCTTCTAACTCGGCTTGATTAATTTTGTTTACTTTTGTGCTTCCAATGCTAGCGCGACTTATTTTTCGCATTACCCAATCAGGTCAGAGAATACAAAATCCTTAGCCAATGGGTGTGCGGCCTTTTCGCGAGACAGAGTCTCACGCTTCGGCACTCACCCCTCCTTCACAAATTCAGCTCCGCTACACACCCGCTGTCTTGACCAATACCAGCGCGGCACGGAGTGACGTCAGAGCAGCTCTCCGACTGACTCCCTCCTTCACAAGGTAACGGAAACTTTTAACTTTTCCTAAAGTGCAAATGTAAAACTTAGTTACTAACACACAACGTCTGCCACTATGTCTGAGCGTTCTAAAGAGATAGAAAAACTTTCTTTCACTGCAAGTAAACCACTTCTGTCTACTTCTCATTCACTCTGGATAGACTTCTTTGCCTAACCTCACACGCGAGTAATATAGAACCCGTTATTCTTCCGACTCATCCACTTTCGTCAGGGATATGTACTGAGCCGGGATTTCACCAGTGAACTATTTTACTTACCAGTCAAGCCTCGGAGACCCTACTACTCCTTCCGGATGCGACCCTTACTAGGTGATATCGCAATGAAAGTTTTATACCGGACTCGTAGCTATCATTTATTCAGATACAACAAAAGATCCTAATTAGTGCTTCCAGTTATTCCTAACCCTGCACTAATGACTCAAACCCTAGTGACTTCAACAGCTAACCGGATTCTGCTCACCGTTAGCCAAATACTTCCCCGGGGATTCGGACTACACTGAACACTTACAAACAGTTCTGGGTTAATTCAACATGTAATATCTATAGCAGCAATGCAAAGTCATATACATTTACATATAAATCCTTAAACATTTCAAAACATTTAGACCAATATAGTAGAAAATCAGCAGCACACTTTTGTTTTCACGGTTTGTTTATCCTGTCTACCTAATCTAACTAGTCCAAACCATACTACTGCTACCAGAAAATTACTGATAGAGCGCGCAGTTCCCCCGGGTCACCGTATTCACCAATTACCTACACGCACTGGGCCCTGGCATGCATAAAATTTAATACACCATTGACATTTGGGTGAACTGGGTGATGGCTTCTGCTACACGCTTCTATGAGTAATTAGGGTTTGGGTTACACCTCTTCTTACCATGTACCTGACTTACCACAAGTACAACTTTCCGACGGACCTGGAGCTATAAGGGAAAATAGTAGACAGGGAACCTAGAAAGATATATTCTTTATACTTCAGTACATACTTATCCACAATTTCTGTAAAATGACCACAGACACCTGATGAAGTTTTAAAACTTTATATAAAAGTTCAAAGAGAAGATGCCAAGACAATAAGCGATATGCAGAATAATATATCAAACATCAGAATCAACGCCAATAAGTAACTTTGTATTAGAATTATAACCATTAGAATATATGGGAAAACTAAAGGTAGGAATTTTAGAACAGAACTAGTCACTGCAACTTTATGCTAAGAACAATAGGACGGGGTTGGGACCTAGAACATGTATTTAACCTAAGCTTTGACTGTTCTTACTAAATTCACTGCAATCAGCTAAAGGAAAGGGAAAACATTGGAACATACTAAAATATAACAGTTTGGCAATTTTCTAAAGGAGGGGAGAGAAGTGGAACAATTCTACAACAATTGCATATTAATTGTTCCAAAGGTGATAGGGCAATATCAAAGGCAAGAGTACTTTATTAAATCAGAGAGAGAGAGAGAGAGACGTAAACCCACAGGTTAATATTTACCTAGGTCTGAGAGAAGACTAACCCTGGCCACGGGTCAGTTGGAAGGACGGGGACAAGGACCCTCAGAAAAGGAATACCAGAATGCGAACAGGTACAGCCCACGGACAGATCAGGACAGGATACCCCTCAGGTTCGGGTCAAAGGACTGGGCCTCCCAGGGTACGACCAACACCCACAGCTTCGGACAGCAACGCCTGCGTTACCCCCTTCTGCAAGTAATCCGCCAGAAACCCCGATTGGATTTTCGAATTCCCCAGCAAAGTGCTTCGCCAGCACTTAGGATTTTCCACCCCTTAGGAGTTTGTGGAAAATATGGACAAAGTGCTCCGCAGCACTTTCAGATTGAGCACCTATTGAGATCGTAGGGTCAGTGACAGGTCTGCTACTCGGACAAGTCGGACAATTTTCTTAAGCTAAACTAGGGTAGTTATACCATTTTGGGGTCCCTCAGACCACCCACTAATGTTGCAAGTGACAGTTTCCCACATTTTGATTGGTCAGGAGAGGTGGCGCGGTCATTACCACCTCCTAAAATTCAACGTTCCCACCATGAAATTTAAATTTTTCTATCCGCCCCTTAGGTTCACGTTCCCATCCGTGGAATACAATAGAAAATCTGAGTGCACAGGACATCGCAACATAGTCAGTTATTCTCAAGGTGAGTGTCCTCATCATGTGCTGGTTTTCTCAGGCGCATTTGGCTTCGGGAGCCAGCTGGCTGATTTCAGCGTCTGCGCAGTCGAGTTTCTCCCAGGTCACATGGCAATACCCAGAGGAGCTTCAAATATGGCGTAGCTTAAGCACTCCCAGCCCCCAGAGACGTGGTACATGAAAAGTAAGCGAGAACAAATTAAAATCACATATAAAATGATCACACTGTATACCATGAGAAATTTTAACCAACCCTTACTTTATAATGACTACAGCATTAATGTTTAGTGCGAAAAGACAGATAGGCTGAAGCAGCAGTAGCAAGCAGAGAGCGTGGTGAGAGTCAAGCGGCCATTTTTGCAACAGTGCGCATGAGCACAAATTCCCTCCAGAATGCGAGTGCGTCACATCACATGGGTATGACCGACGCATGCGCAGACTGAATGGCAGCAAAGC
Organism: Lissotriton vulgaris; assembly: GCF_964263255.1. Taxonomy (NCBI): domain Eukaryota; kingdom Metazoa; phylum Chordata; class Amphibia; order Caudata; family Salamandridae; genus Lissotriton; species Lissotriton vulgaris. Next base: position 148,702 of record NW_028252306.1, read on the forward strand.
AGCCGATTCGTTAGTGCAAGCTTTGTTAATATGGAAAAGACATACGAGCAAGCATCCTGGGGACACCCGCGTGTATGGGAAAACGTATAATAAATGACAAACAATGATTTTAGTAGTATTATACATTGGGCGAGGTTCTTGCACTGGGCAAGGCGCTTTACGTGCGAATCCTTGCTCCATCAGTGGGAGATCTTATTCACCACTAGCTCCTCCCACCAGCCCAGATACAAACATGCTAGGCTGGGGGCAAAGCAAGTACCCATCGCCACCCCCCTGGTTTGTTTGAACAATAATTTGTTGAAGATGAAGTAATTGTTGGTCAAGCATTAACCACATCATGTCCAGAAGCATGTTGGCGTGTGACAAAAGAGAGATAGATCTCTCCTTTAAATAAAATTTACATGCTTTTACACCAAGCTCCTGGGGAATGCTGGTGTTTAAGCTGGTGACGTCAAAACTCACCAGCCAGTACTCAGGATTCCAAGTAATGTCATTAATGATTCGCAGAAAGTCGGGTGTCTGGAGGTTTTTGTGCAACTTGGGAAGTAAATAAAGTGCGGATATTTTATATATATATATATACAGAACCAGTTTATCGTGAGTAAGCCCGAGCCTCTTGCAGCGGTGGGCTGTGGCGGGGTCGCAAACCCCATAAATCCAAGCGCCAACGTTTCCTTGCTCCTCGAGGGAAAAGAACGAAGCCACAGCCAAAAAGTTCTTAAACAGCGTGTTTAATCTTTGGTCACGGCCAAAATCACTCGACGCGTTTTGGAGCTGGGCTCCTTTATCACGGGCCCGCCATCCTCAACAGAATGACCCCCCACCACATTAGGATGGCTGGGGGTTCTGCGGCGGACAGCGTTGCCGCTGTGGAGAAGCATGCGGTCTTTACTTTGGGGGCCCGTTGCTGGCCCCCATGGGGAAGGCAAGGTGGGTGGTGCACATGGGAGGTACCTGTGGTACCCCCCTGCATTTGCATACACAATACGGCAGGAACCGTGCGGTGCATGGCGCTTTGTGTATGCAAATGCACAACATGCATTTGTCACATTGCAGAGGGTGCTGGTATAAACACCGCCCGCCGCAATGTTACAAATGCATGATGCGCCCGCCAGTGAGGCGGGCGCATCATAATTTGCATGGCGGGACCACCGCTCAGGTCGCGGGCGGTCCCTTTTTCCAGGGGGATGGCGGGCTGACAAAGTCCGCCCGCCATCCTAATGTGCCCCTTAGTCTATTGTCTGGCTTTTAAGGAAAAATGTAGTGTACAATTGCATTTTGGGTACAAAGGAAAGGATGAAGCATTTAAGGGAAGTCTGTAAAGGGAGAGAAAACTCGTTTTATTACTTTATTTATTTGTTGTAAAAATTTATGGAGTACCTTGCTAGTACCTAGAGAGTACCTCAGTAGTTACAGAAAGTATAAAAAATATATGTAGTGCACTATATTTGTGAAATATATTGTCGTACAGTGTATTTTTAATTTTATTACACATTGTTTTAAAAACTTTGTAGATACTACTATAATTTCTTGGTAGTACCGGGGTACTCCATTATTCTTTACAAAAAAAGTCTGTAAACAATTTAAAATACACTGTACTACACTATTTTTATAAAAAAAGTTCATTAAAAAAATATTTGAGTACCGTAATACTTTCTAGGTAGTACCACAATACTTTCTAGGTAGTACCACAGTTCTCCCTAAGTTTTTTTCAATATGTAATGTAATAAAACAATTTTTACCTATCTTTACATGCTTACCTTAAGTGCTTCAAGCCCCCCTTTGCTCTTATTAAACAGTGGGTGACAATATTTCAGCATAAAGCTCACAACGCAGACTAAGTATGGGCTAAACAAAGATGCCTGTTACTTTATTAAGGGCCGTCATTAGCCATTGATATAATGCTTTGTCATCGGCAAGTACCGCTGTGTACCAGGAAATTAATGGAGTAAACTGCAGCCAAATATATCACTAAGAATTAGTGCCATATAACCTTAAAACTACTTCCCAAAATTATCTCTACTACCAAAAAGTATCATCTACACACGATAATCTACGTTCCTATCAATCTTCATTCAAATCCATTCAGCCGTTTTACCGCTAGAGCTAAGAACAAATTCTAAGGAAAATTCATTGGTGAAAAAAAGCGTTTTGGGATCCCCCCTCTTTCTTTGCCCCCCCTTAACGAATAACCATCAGAATTTGCATTAGAGGCCAATGTAGAAAAAAGAATATGTCTCCAAAGTTTCAAATAGATTTGTCAAATGGTGCCAAAGTTGTTAGCGAGCAAACATCTGAGGAATTTCTAATATGCAGTGAAATACATTGGTGGAAAAAAGCGTTTTGGGAACCCACTCTTTTCCTTGGAACCCCTCCCCACACACAACCAAACGTTGCATCATCTGCCAATGTATAACAGGGAATATGTCTTCAAAGTTTCAAGGAGATTTGTCAAATGGTGCAAACATTATTAGCCAGAAAAAAATCTGAGGAATTTTTGATATACTGTAAAATAAAATTTAACCCACCAATTGACATATTGGGCTTTTATGTGAAGAGATAGACGCAGAGGGGCCTATTCATAAAGGAATAAAGTAGTACTCCTGTAGTACTCTTTTACATACTCCTACATGCCTTTCTGAATAAGCTCCAAAAAATGGGACTATTTAAGGAATATTCTTATACAATTAATGCAAATGGAAAAGACAGAGCCTTCATGACACTTATACAAATAGTGAATTGGACCTGAGGTGCAGCGTCCATGGGTGCAGCAGTTGCAGAATCACTGGCACCAGTGCCTTAGGGACCCACTGAACCTTGACTACTGCTGTATTTTACAATTCAAACTGTTGTCAGGGGGCCCATTTCCTTTCATGCACTAGGGCCGATGACGCTCTTTCTACACCACTGAATTAGATGTTTCAGGGTTGATTACAAAGTCTAACTAAGAGTATGTAAAAAGTAATTCCTGTAATCATAAATCCTTTTGGGAATTTTCCCCAGGGTCAGGAGTAAAATATAATACCATGCATCACAACTTTGAAACTTAGTAAGTTGATTACATGAGGCAGACAATGCACAAGGCCCAGTTTTCTTAAAAAATCATGGCTTCAGATGACTTACAAATGTCATAATAAGATTAATGGCTTACTTACATCTGTAAACAGGAGTACATTTCTCTTTTATAGGTTACACCATGTTTACACAACTTCAGTCAAACTTGAAGAAATAGCATCAAGGCAGACATAATAAGAAAGTATAATGTACTTTCATGTGCATAATTACCTTACTCTTAAAGTTTCTTTTAATCTTCAATTTTAGGTGACCCCAGGTGTGTGTCAGATGAATGGTCAGAAAACTCTGTCAGCACTCACGGTAGGTTTCCCAGAGGTCTGAATGAACCATGACTGTAGCCGTTGCATCATCGCATTCCCCAGGTGGGGGAAAGACCGCAGGACCATGAGAGGAGCATCAGGGGAGACTACCACTCCCAACACCACTTGCATTTGGAGCGCTGATAAGCGCAAAGTTGGCCCGCTGCAGATAGTAGCCGCTTACATCATCGCATTCCCCAGATGGGGGGGAGACCGCAGGCCCATGAGCGAAGCAGCAGGGGAGACTACCACTCCCATTACCCCCTCTATTTGGAGCACTGATAAGCGCAATGCCGGCCCGCGGCAGATCGTAGCTGCTTACATGATTGCATTCCCCATGTGGGGGAGAGACCACAGGACCATAAGAGGAGCAGCAGGGGAGACTACCACTCCGGTCACCTCCTGCATTTGGAGCGCTGACAAGCTCAAGCCCAGGCCAAGGGCGGGCCCATCCACACAGGTCGGAGTGATGGAGCAAGGATTTGCACGTGAAGCGCCTTGCCCCGTGCAAGAACCTCGCCAAATGTATAACATTACTAAAAATCATTATTGTCGTTTATTACACGTTTTTCCAAACACGCGGGTGTCCCCGGATGCTTGCCTGTATGTCTTTTTCCATATTAACGAAGCTTGCGCTAAGGAAAATGGCTGCTTCGCTAAAATTCAGTCTGCGCATGCGTCGGTCATACCCATGTGATGTGACGCACTCGCATTCTGGAGGGAGTTCTGTGCACATGCGCATTGTTGCTAATATGGCCGCTTGACTCTCACCACGCTCTCTGCTATTGCTGCTGCTTCAGCCTATCTATCTTTTCGCACTAAAAACCTTAATGCTATAGTCATTATAAAGTAAGGGTGGGATAAGATTTTTCATGGTATACAGTGTGATCATTCTGGATGTGATATTAATTTGTTTTCGCTTATTTTTCATGTACCGCGTCTTTTGGGGCTGGGAGCTCTTAAGCTACGCCATCTTTGACTCTCTTCTGGGGTTTGCCACGTGACCTGGGAGAAACCCGACTGCGCAGAAGCTAAACCAAGCCAGCTGGCTCCTGAAGCAAAATGCGCCTGGGAATCCAGCACCCAGTGTGGACAATCACCTTGAATTTAACAAACTTGTTGCAACTGTCTTATGCGCTCATACTTTCTGTTGTACTCTATGGATGGGAACGTGAACCCGGGGGGCGGGTATGAAAACCTGAATATTGAATCTGGGAAAGCTGAATTTTAGGAGGTGGTAATGATCGCACCACCTCTCCTGACCAATCAAAATATGGGAAACTGTCACTTGCAACATTAGTGGGTGGTCTGAGGGACCCCAGAATTGTATAATTGCCCTAGTTTAGCTTATGGAAATTGTCCGACTTGTCCGAGTAGCAGACCTGTCACTGACCCTACGATCTCAATAGGTGTCCAATCTGAAAGTGCTGCGGAGCACTTTGTCCATATTTTCCACAAGCTCCTAAGGGGTGGAAATTCCTAAGTGCTGGCGAAGTACTTTGCTGGGAGATTCGAAAATCCAATTGGGGTTTCTGGCGGATTACTTGCAGAAAGGGGTAACGCAGGCGTTGCTGTCCGAAGCTGTGGGTGTTGGTCGTTCCCTGGGAGGCCCAGTCCTTTGACCCGAACCTGAGGGGTATCCTGTCCTGATCTGTCCGTGGGTTGTACCTGTTCGCATTCTGGTGTTCCTTTTTCAAGGGTCCTTGTCCCCGTCTTCCCATCTGACCCGTGGCCAGGGTTAGACTTCAAATCTGAATTAGGTAAATATTGCTTGTGGGTTTGCGTATTTTCTGTAGCCTGTTTTCTCTCTCTCCTTTCTCTCTTTCGTATGATCTATTAAAGCACTATTACCTGTGATATTGCTCTATTGCCGTTGCTGATTTAGTTTGGTTCCTTCTCTCTCCCCCTCCCTTTAGGAGCTCATTGTGTTTATCATAAATAATAGTATGTTCCTGTTTTTCCCTTTCCTTTAGTTGATTGCAGTGAACTTAGAAAGAATAGTTTAAGGATTAAGTACATGTTTAGGTCCCAACCTTATACCTCGTGTCCTAGTATAACGTTGCCGTGATTAGTTCTGTTTCAAACCCTACCTCTAGTTTTCCCATATATCTTAATGGTCGTGATTTTTTTTGTGCAAAGCTACCTTTTGATGTGGATATTAATGTTTGACATAATGTTCTGCATATCGCTTATTGTCTTGGCATCTCCCTTTTGAATTTTCATATAAAGTGTCAAAACTTCATCAGGTGTCTGTGGTCATTTTACAGAAAGTGGATAAAATATATGGACGTAAAGAAATGTTTTAAGGTCCTGTCTACTATTTTCCCTTTTAGCTCTAGGTCCATCGAAAGTTTGTGCCTGTGGTAAGTCAGGTGCATGGTAAGCAGAGGTAATTCTGAACCATTGATTACTCATAGGAGCGTGCCAGGATCTCACCCGGTTCACGAGAATCACTGATTGAAACTAAATGCACGCCGGGGCCCAGTGCGTGTAAGAAATTGGTGACCCGGGTGAACTGCGCGCTCTATCAGTAATTTTCTGGCAGCCAGAGGATGGTTTGGACTAGTTAGATTAGGTAGACAGGGAACAAACCGTGAAAATTAATGCGCTGCTGACTTTTACTATATTGTTTGAAATTTTTGAAATGTTTTAAATTTTTATATGTAAATGTATATGATTTTACATTGCTGCTATAAATGTTGAATTAACCCAGAATTGTTTGTGAATGTTCAGTGTAGTCCGAATCCCCGGGGAAGTATTTTAGCTAACGGTGAGCAGAATCCGGTTAGCTGTTGAAGTCACTAGGGTCTGAAACATTAGTGCAGGGTTAAATGAATAACTGGAAGCACTAATTAGGATCTTTGTTATATCTGAATAATTGATAGCTACGAGTCCGGTATAAAACTTTCATTGCGATATCACCTAGTAAGGGTCGCATACGGAAGGAGTAGTAGGGTCTCCGAGGCTTGTCTGGTAAGTAAAATAGTTCACTGGTGAAATCCCGGCTCAGTACATATCCCTGACGACAGTGGATGAGTCGGAAGAATAACGGGTTCTATATTACTCGAGTGTGAGGATAGGCAAAGAAGTCTACCCGGAGTGAATGAGAAGTAGACAGAAGTGGTTTACTTGCAGTGAGGGGAAGTCTTTCTATCTATTTAGAACACTCAGACATAGTGGCAGACGTTGTGGGTTGGTAACTAAGTTTTACAATCGCACTTTAGGAAAAGTTAAAAGTTTCCGTTACCTTGTAAAGGAGGGAGTCAGTCGGAGAGCTGCTCTGACGTCACTCCGTGCCGCGCTGGTATTGGTCAAGACAGCGGGCGTGTAGTGAAGCTGAATTTGTAAAGGAGGGGTGAGTGCCGCAGAGTGAGACTCTGTCTCGCGAAAAGGCCGCGCACCCATTGGCCAAGAGTTTTGTATTCTCTGACCTGATTGGGTAGTGAGAAATAGAAGTCGCGCTAGCATTGGAAGCACAAAGGTAAACAAAATTAATCAAGCCGAGTTCGAAGAGAGTCCCGAAGATTATATGTGGTATCCAGATTTTATACCGAATCCAAAGTACCTAGGATTTTATAAGGATCAGCTTATGCGAGGTAGACCACACATGATGTACGGAATAAAGAGGAAATTGTCTTTTTCTGACAAAATAAAGAATTTTTTCAAAACCGACAAGCCCATTAGAACGAGGGAGGGTGTGCTCATTCCCCCACCAAATACCCCTGCTTCTTTCATGATGTTTGATAAAGGGTATCATACTTGTGTTTGGTTAGAAAATTGGGCAAAATATACAGTAGATGACGGAGTTCTAGCATTCCCTGTTGAAGGTACTTTTAATGGTCGGATCCTGTTTAACCTAAGGACCCGCATGAATGAATTGCACCCTAGACCTAGGTTGACCCAGTACGAAGCTCTGGAGGAATGGGAGATTGAGGCTGCAGAGCGAGATAAACCCAGGATGGATAAGGGAGTGAGTAAATGGTATCCTAAGCTTCCAACGCCAACTAAAGAGCAGAAAATGAAACAGTGGAGGCAGTCTATGATAACTGAAGGGCTGTTCCCGATGATGGGGGTGGTTGAGGAAAGGAAAGGAAAATGCAAAGAAAAGACCCATCACCTAGCTCCTATGGGGGACTTGGATGATGACCACTTGGAAGATTTACTAATGAAAAATCCACCTCCCTATGATGCAGACTCAGAACCTGTGCCCTCTCGAAATCCCTTTGCAAAGTATCCCAGATGTAGGAGGGATAGTGATACAGATGGAACCGGGACAGACAGTAAAACCAGTGAAAAGGACGGGTTTTGCAGACCCAACCCTACAGTTCCGAATTATCAGCCGTTCGGAGAAGATCCTCCGCGGCTGGTCACTCCGACCGCTCCGAATATTTATCCGTCCCTAGTACCCCAGGTATTGCATGACAAATCTACTGGAAAGGTATTGGGAGAAAAAGAGAGAGAGGTCCTGACTAAACAGCGAGATGAATTAATTCGAACCATTACCCAAATGCAGCCCCATCCTGATTCCTTGACTATTCCAGTAACCATTGGTCCAGCTATTCCTCTGTATAAAAATGACATGACCGGTCCCCAGCCTCCTGTTTTCCCCTCGATGCTGCCTACTTCTAGCATTTTGACTTCGAAAAAGGAGATATTCATAGATGAAGATCAAGAGAGTGAGTGTGAATCGGGGAGTTTGATGGATCTGCCCATAAGGGAATCAAGGGCCAGCATAATAGGGACTAGAAGTCAACCCAGACCAAAGGAGGTGGGAATTGAAAGTGCAACGGGAATTAGGAGTGCTACTTTAGTTTCCCCTGAAGAACTAGATAGATGGACAAAGGAGCTAGAGAAGGAGGCCACTCCCCAACCTAAAGCATTGGAAATATATAAATTGAGAATAGAAATAGAAGAAATGATGGCTGGGAACGTAGGGGTTGAGCGCCTAAGCTCGTATAACGAAGAAGAGTTGCTGTTTATCAGTAAATATCTGACCCGGAACGCTAGGTCGCTCCATGAAAGGATAATGGATACAGCGGAAGAAATGGGAATAGATGTTAGTCGCTCCAAAATCCTTCAGAAACCTTACAGAGTGGATTTTTCAGACAAAGATTTAGAAAGCCTGAATGTAATGGGAAAACAGATCCAAGTAAAAGAATTGTTGAAACTCCTGCAGAAATGGGGCGAGGTGGGGAAGTGGAGAACCCGGTGGGCAAAGAAAAAGGAAAGCAGCAGAGCTGGGTCAGTGACTTCGGAACTCTTATTAAAGGAAGTAACACCAGCCGAAAAATTGTGCCCCATGAGGGAGGTCCCGGGAGGAAAATATGTCCATGTCCCTTGGTCCCGACAGGATATTGTGTCATTTACAAATGACTTCCCGAAATTACGGGAGAAGCCTGTTGATTGGTACAGGCAGGTAGAGCGCTTCATAAAAGTTCAGAAATGTCTGCTGAAAGACTTGGATGGGTTTTTCGACATTGTGGTCCCTGTAGATCTGTGGACCGACTGTAAGATTGAAATTGATTGGCCCAGTGAGGAATTTCCCAGAGATGAGAAAACAGGTGCGCCTGCACCTGAAGTAATGAGGAAGTATGATCAAGTCATACAATATCTCAAGAAAAAGGTTCCCGCAAAGGAAACAGACTGGACCCGAATAGATAGAACCACCCAAGAACGTGATGAAACTGTTCACTCCTACTATGAAAGGTTACTGCAAGTGTTTAAAACATACAGCGGTATCGACAATGTGGACCTGAAAGACATGACACATTTCAGTTACAGGTTTGTGCTAGGATTAAGGCCTGAAATTTCCCAATGGATTAGGGACAATAAAATCAGTTGGCAGGGAGAACCAATAGATGCTGTCCTGAAATATGCAAAATATTGTGAAGATGAAATCGAAAACAAAAGGACGGCCCTCAAAGAGAAAGTTATGTGGGCACAGGTGAAATTAGCCGAACAGCAAGAAAAGCAGCTAAGTAGATTAACTTCTGATAATAATGCTCAGAATGCCACTGCTGGGGGAGGAGGGAAGCCCCGCACTAAGATGAGTAGAGAAGAAGCCATGAAGAAATTCCCGTGCCATGGGTGCGGCCAGATAGGGCATTGGAGAGACGAGTGTCCACACCTGCAGGCCGGTAATGCCCCTGTAAATGGTTTAAATCCACAGGTGCCGAAAGAGGGGACGAGAAAGAACCAGCAACAGGTAAAGCTACCCCCAGTGCCTCGCGCTCCTAGACAGAATTTTAAGAATCAGGGTCAGCAGAATGAAAGGGCGGAAGTATGGGAAGTCGAGAGTGAAAGAAACGCAGTCATTCCACAGTATTTGCTAAATGATACATTCCTTTGTGAAGATCAAGATTGACGGGGCCTGAGAGGGGAGGATGAGGAGTGTGTGCTTGGCGCCTCCTTACCGGTAGACCAGACTGGACCATACATTGAAGGAAAGGTTGAAGGAAAAGATGTCACCTTTCTGTTGGACACTGGTGCTACCAGATCTACTGTGAGAACAGTGGATGTTCCTAACCTACCCCTCTCGGGAGAAGCAATCCAAGTAGTGGGAGTCTCAAATCAAATAATAAGTACTCCAGTAACTGAACCCATGGAAATTTCTATAGGGAATTTCAAGGAAATGCACAGATTTGTGGTCTGTGATTCCAGTCCTGTAAACCTGCTAGGACGTGATTTGTTGTGCAAGATGCGTTGTACCATCTATTGCACACCAAATGGTGTCGAAATTCAGACCCCCGATGAAGATGGCCTATACAAACTGATGTTAGTTAGACAAGATGCGGATATAAAGACTTTGACAATTGAAGATTTACCTGAAGAGCTCCAATTAAGAGTAGTACCAGAAGTGTGGGATTTCACAGGAAAAGATGTAGGCCTGATGGCAAGTGTGGACCCAGTTAAAATAGCAATAAAAACGAATGCTATATACCCCAAAACCAGACAGTATAAAATGAGTGCAGAAGTGAAAGCAGGAGTGGCGACTGAAATTACCCGGCTGCTCGAAGCCGAAATCATAGAAGAAGTGATGAGCAGCCCCTGTAACTCGCCTATCATTGGGATCAAAAAGCCTAGTGGGAAGTACAGGGTAGTGCAAGATCTGCGCAAGGTAAACCAAATTGTCGTACCTTGCTGTCCTATTGTACCCAACCCTGCAGTCATTCTCTACCAGATTCCCTGGAATGCAGAATGGTTCACTGTCATTGATCTGTGCCACGCATTCTTTTCTATCCCATTGCATCCAGAAAGCAAATTCCTTTTCAGTTTTGAATTCGACAGCCATATCTATGTCTGGAATCGTGTCCCTCAGGGGTACACCGAAAGTCCCTCGATTTTCAACCAGATACTGAAAAAGTGCCTTGAATCCCTAGTGCTACCAAGAGAGTCTGTTCTGGTGCAGTACATAGATGACCTGTTAGTGGCATCTAAAACCCAAACTGACTGTGTCACTGACACCATTGCCTTGCTGAATCACCTAGGAAAGGGAGGACATAAAGTGTCGCCTGACAAATTGCAGTTTTGTAAAAACTCAGTGAAGTATCTGGGGCACCAGATAGAAAAAGGAATCAGGAAAGTAACTACTGAAAGAATCAAAATAATTAGAGCAATGGAACTGCCCAAAACTCAGAAAGAAGTGAGAATGTTTCTAGGAGTTGTGGGTTACTGTAGACAATGGATTGTAGGATTTGCTGCACTGGCCAGGCCCCTGATAAACATGACCAAGAAAGGAGTAGAAGACCCCGTCAGCTGGGACAGTGAAAGCATGAATGCGTGGGTAACATTGAGAAATTGCCTATGTACCGCTCCTGCATTAGGTATGCCGGACTACTCTAAATCTTTTGAACTGTTCTGTGACACCAGAGAAAATTGTGCTCTTTCAGTTCTGACTCAGGAGCACGGTTTAGTTAGACGCCCAGTGGCCTACTTTTCGGCCACCCTAGATCCAGTGGCTGCTGGACTACCGGGGTGTCTGAAGGCAGTTGCTGCTACTTGTGTCAGCCTGGAACAGAGTGAGAACATTGTCATGGGACATCACGTCACTGTATATGTTCCTCATTCTGTTGTAATCCTGCTAACTAGAACCAAGACCCAGTACCTCACACCTAGTCGGCTGACTAAGTATGAAAGAATCCTGATTGGTGCTGAAAACGTCACCATCTCCCGGTGCAATGTCCTAAACCCAGCGACACTGTTACCTGTCCCCCTGGATGTAGAATCAGAAGAAGAAGGGGACCATAATTGCGTTGATCTGACTGAGTTCAGTACAAAGCCCCGTCCAGACATTCGTGAAATAGCATTGCTTGATGGGGATGTGACAATGTTCGTGGATGGCTCATGTTTAAGACATGAGAATGGGGGCCTGAGTGCTGCCTATGCTGTGGTTACATTGACAAAGACCATAGAGGCATCATACCTAAGCGCGGTGAAATCTGCACAAGTGGCAGAGCTCATCGCGTTAACTAGAGCCTGTAAGAGGGGGAAGAACAAAAGAATAACTGTATACACCGACAGCCAGTATTGTTACGGGGTTGTTCATGACTTCGGCCAGTTGTGGTTGCAAAGAGAATTCATGACTTCCTCCGGCACCCCTATCAGAAATGGAAAAGTGGTGCATAACTTACTGGAAGCTATCCAATTGCCCAAAGAATTGGCTGTGGTCAAGTGTGCGGCTCACAGATCAGGAAATGATGATGTGACCGCCGGTAATAGATACGCTGACCAAATGGCACAGTTTTGTGCCCGACATCACATGTCTCTCCAAATTGCATTGTGGAGTGGAAACAGCTGCCAACTTATGTTGTTTGAGAATGTGTCTACGTGGGAGGAACTAAAGGAGTTGCAACAGGCTACAGACAGGCAAGAAAAAGGCAGGTGGGCAGCAAATGAATGCGAGTTGAGAGAGGATGGTGTGGTGGTAAATTCGGCTGGGGTGCCTGTACTGCCTGATAGCTTGGTGGACCCCATGGTCAGAATGATACATGAACCAACACATATGGGAATAGACGCTATGTGTCGGGTGTTTGAACAGGTGTTCTGTAACTCAAGGTTCAGGAACCAGGCGGAAAGGTTTTGCCAGAGGTGCCTAGTGTGTCAGCAATTTAATGCAGGAAAGAAGACTGTAGTAAAACAGAGTACCATTGGGAAGGCAGTAGGTCCCTTTGTAAGAATGCAGGCAGACTTTGTAACAATGCCAAATTGCAAAGGATATAGATATATCCTAGTCATAGTTTGTCTGTTCTCCAGGTGGGTGGAGGCTTACCCAGCAAAGAAAATTGATGCCTTAACTACAGCTAAGCTATTGCTTAGGGAATTGATACCTAGGTATGGAATCCCAGAGACTATCGAAACGGACCAAGGTGGGCATTTTGCCAACGATGTACTAGAAGAACTCTGTAAAGCATTCAAAATGAAGAAAAGAATACATTGTGCCTACCATCCAGAGGCTTCTGGAGTAGTGGAACAAATAAACGGCACCCTGAAGTCCAGGTTGGGAAAAATGTGTGATTCCACAAAAATGAACTGGATAGAGGCTTTACCCCTTGTGCTGATGAGTTTGAGAAGTATCCCGAACCGAAAGACTGGCCTGAGTCCCCATGAAGTGTTGATGGGAAGAGTGATGCGGCAGGCATGGGTACCCGGACACAAACTGCTAAGCATTTCTGATGATATGGTGCTAGAATACTGCAAGCAGCTGGGTGACCAAGTGCGTTCTCTCTCTCAGCAGATTGGAGAGACAGAAGACGAGTGGCCAAAGACTCCAGCACACAACTTGCGACCAGGAGATTGGGTGGCGTTAAAGAAACACACCCGGAGCAGTTGCCTGAAACCCAGGTGGGGAAAGCCACGACAAGTGATCCTCGTCACTACCACTGCTGTAAAGTGTGCTGGTGTACCGAAGTGGATCCACGCCAGCCACACGAAGCGGGTAGCTGGAGAAGACGCGACTGTAGCTGAAGGCAGCTCAGCTGAGGAGGCTTCCGAAGAGGAGAGTCCAGAACTAGCTGACATCGAACTGCCGAGCACCAGTCGAGACGTTGAATGGTATCCCGCCGACGACCCGGTTCATGATCCAATACGAACCAGGAAGTATTCCTATTTAGACAGTGAGTGGGATAGTCCAGGTGAGCTAGAAATAGACGAAGCAGATCAGGTCCGCGAGAATCACATCACACCTGATCAGGAAGTAGGCCAAGTAGGGTCAGATCAAGGCATCGAGACTCCTCCTGGAACTCCGGAGTCTGGAAAGGGACAAATAGTAATTAGAGCTGACGTTCATGCAGAAGAAAACGAAGAGATCGAAGCGCATGAACAGGAACAGATAGAAATAGATCAATGTGCTCAGACATCTGAAATAAAATCAACTAAACAGAAAAAGAAAGTGCGGTTTGAATCTGAGCAGGGTCAGACTAGGGACCAGGCAGAAGAGATAGATGAAAGACCTGGAACTAGCCAGTCAGGTAGGGAAACAGAAGTGCCACAACAAAAAGTAAAAAGAGTGCACGAAGAAGGGCAAGTTTCCTCAACTACTGGAAGGAAAGGAGGCAGAAGTGCACCTCGATACGTAAAAAGACTGAGGCTCAGACTAAAGACAGCCGCAGACAACGACAAAGACCGAAAAAGGGCTCAAAGTGAAAGAAGGACAGCCCAAGGAAAATCGCTGAGAAAGAGCGACAGAATAAAGAAACAGAGCAAACAGTATCGAAGCCCTGAGTGGACTTACTATGTGTTGGAAGAAATAGACGAACCACACCACAGTGGCAACAGTGAAGACGAGTCCATTGCTGATCGGAGCTCTGACGAAGACCCACCTTGAGAGAGCCCAGAAGTGAACCTCTGGTACAAGGAAACAAAGAGGGGTAGCGAAAGCCACCTGTAAGCTAAAATGTCTGATCCGAGTGTCTCTGGGAGATCCAGATGTGGGTGTCTAAAAACTTGCTGTAAAGTATGCTTATGTAGCGTAGCTGTGCTAATAGTAATATGGATAGGACTAACAATCTTCTTACCATTTATGATAAGTAAGAATCCTAACCTTTCCCCTACTGAACCTGAGGCAGTAGATGTAGGGGCTGACCCGACTGCAGAAACACCACGAAGCTTAGAAAGACGCGACAAGCTAGTAGGCTTGACACACACACGACCTAAATTAGAAGCATCAGATGAGGATGGACTACATTTTCACAAAATGAGAAACAGGACACATCTAAATGTCTTTGCTAACTTGTTAGTGCATTACGTAGAAGCTATGGAAATAGAAGACTGCTATGTCTGCATGAAGCTACCTATCTCCGTAGCTGAAGGGGTGACATATCATCACCTACCGTTAACCTAGGGAATTTCCTGTAGCATTTTAGCTAGCTTGTTCTATAGAAACACCTTGCAATATTATTATTCCAATGATGACGTAGTTTTTTCTGAACTTCCTGTTAGAAAACACTTGAACCGTGTACATACTACAAGTGACGTGACCCGTTATATGGGAGAATATTTCCTGACTATAGGTAATATAGATTTAAATGAAGCAAGAGAATCTAATCTGACCTGTTCTCTGCAAGAGCAGGAAAAGATGTTCATAAAGATGGCAGACAGAAGGAGAGAAAAGTTTCAAAAGAAAGCAAATGACGAGAAAGATAGAGTCCCTAGGTGGGCTGACCACATGGATAACACCTCGCAAGGCGAAGCTAATCCTGCCTTGTTGCTGGATTTTGAACGAAAAGGGAAACTTTGTATCCATAGGGAAAAGACAGAGTACTATAACAATGAATTCATCGGTTCCAGCGAGTGTGAACATAATTACAAGGTAATTGGAGGTTGGGGTTTCAAAAATGGGTCAGAACCTGTGTTTCCTGGAATATATTATATATGTGGGAACAAGGCGTATTTCAAATTGCCGGATCACTGGTATGGAAGCTGCTACTTTGGCATTGTTTTCCCGAAAATATACCATGTGAATAATGCAGCTGGAAGCGATGAAGAAACTAATGGCTTAGTGCGTAGTAAGCGCGAAAGTGTAGGTGAAGTTATAGGTGATATTTTCAGTGCACTGATACCTGGAATGGGGGTAGTTCTGAACACCCATAGAATCTGCAAATTGTCTACAGTAGTGGACCGGTTATCAACGGACACTGCTGCTGGATTCCTGCTGGTCAATACTGAAATGGTTGCGATCAGATCAATGGTTTTACAAAACCGTCTTGCCCTTGACACCCTATTAGCAAAAGAGGGCGGAGTCTGTAGAATGCTGAAAGCGCAACATTGTTGCACTTACATTCCTGACAAAAGTATCGAATTAAAGCAATATGTGAAGAACATAACTAATTTGGAAAAGGAACTCAAACCATTGGAGGTTGACAGTGCCTGGACGAGACTGACTGGAGGTCTCTCCTCTATAGGTAGTTGGTTTGCTAACCTAGGTAGAAACCTGTTGTGGAAAATAGTGATGCCAATAATTGTGATAGGTGTAATTATATTGATTATTTTTATCTGCTGCAAATGTCAGAAGTGCAAAAGGAAATACACAGTAAATCAGAGAGGGGTGAAAAGAAATATTGATGAACTGGAATTAGAAGAGGTGAAGAATTCCATCTATAAAAAGGCGAAAAATCACCACTCTCATAGAGAAGCTGAAAGAAAACTGAACAATAAATTTATTGAAATTGACATGAGTGATGTGGATGAATGAGAAAAAGTTGGCATCTGTTTCCATTATGTAGTGATGATAGTAAATATCATCAAAGAGGGGATTGATGGAGCAAGGATTTGCACGTGAAGCGCCTTGCCCCGTGCAAGAACCTCGCCAAATGTATAACATTACTAAAAATCATTATTGTCGTTTATTACACGTTTTTCCAAACACGCGGGTGTCCCCGGATGCTTGCCTGTATGTCTTTTTCCATATTAACGAAGCTTGCGCTAAGGAAAATGGCTGCTTCGCTAAAATTCAGTCTGCGCATGCGTCGGTCATACCCATGTGATGTGACGCACTCGCATTCTGGAGGGAGTTCTGTGCACATGCGCATTGTTGCTAATATGGCCGCTTGACTCTCACCACGCTCTCTGCTATTGCTGCTGCTTCAGCCTATCTATCTTTTCGCACTAAAAACCTTAATGCTATAGTCATTATAAAGTAAGGGTGGGATAAGATTTTTCATGGTATACAGTGTGATCATTCTGGATGTGATATTAATTTGTTTTCGCTTATTTTTCATGTACCGCGTCTTTTGGGGCTGGGAGCTCTTAAGCTACGCCATCTTTGACTCTCTTCTGGGGTTTGCCACGTGACCTGGGAGAAACCCGACTGCGCAGAAGCTAAACCAAGCCAGCTGGCTCCTGAAGCAAAATGCGCCTGGGAATCCAGCACCCAGTGTGGACAATCACCTTGAATTTAACAAACTTGTTGCAACTGTCTTATGCGCTCATACTTTCTGTTGTACTCTATGGATGGGAACGTGAACCCGGGGGGGCGGGTATGAAAACCTGAATATTGAATCTGGGAAAGCTGAATTTTAGGAGGTGGTAATGATCGCACCACCTCTCCTGACCAATCAAAATATGGGAAACTGTCACTTGCAACATTAGTGGGTGGTCTGAGGGACCCCAGAATTGTATAATTGCCCTAGTTTAGCTTATGGAAATTGTCCGACTTGTCCGAGTAGCAGACCTGTCACTGACCCTACGATCTCAATAGGTGTCCAATCTGAAAGTGCTGCGGAGCACTTTGTCCATATTTTCCACAAGCTCCTAAGGGGTGGAAATTCCTAAGTGCTGGCGAAGTACTTTGCTGGGAGATTCGAAAATCCAATTGGGGTTTCTGGCGGATTACTTGCAGAAAGGGGTAACGCAGGCGTTGCTGTCCGAAGCTGTGGGTGTTGGTCGTTCCCTGGGAGGCCCAGTCCTTTGACCCGAACCTGAGGGGTATCCTGTCCTGATCTGTCCGTGGGTTGTACCTGTTCGCATTCTGGTGTTCCTTTTTCGAGGGTCCTTGTCCCCGTCTTCCCATCTGACCCGTGGCCAGGGTTAGACTTCAAATCTGAATTAGGTAAATATTGCTTGTGGGTTTGCGTATTTTCTGTAGCCTGTTTTCTCTCTCTCCTTTCTCTCTTTCGTATGATCTATTAAAGCACTATTACCTGTGATATTGCTCTATTGCCGTTGCTGATTTAGTTTGGTTCCTTCTCTCTCCCCCTCCCTTTAGGAGCTCATTGTGTTTATCATAAATAATAGTATGTTCCTGTTTTTCCCTTTCCTTTAGTTGATTGCAGTGAACTTAGAAAGAATAGTTTAAGGATTAAGTACATGTTTAGGTCCCAACCTTATACCTCGTGTCCTAGTATAACGTTGCCGTGATTAGTTCTGTTTCAAACCCTACCTCTAGTTTTCCCATATATCTTAATGGTCGTGATTTTTTTTGTGCAAAGCTACCTTTTGATGTGGATATTAATGTTTGACATAATGTTCTGCATATCGCTTATTGTCTTGGCATCTCCCTTTTGAATTTTCATATAAAGTGTCAAAACTTCATCAGGTGTCTGTGGTCATTTTACAGAAAGTGGATAAAATATATGGACGTAAAGAAATGTTTTAAGGTCCTGTCTACTATTTTCCCTTTTAGCTCTAGGTCCATCGAAAGTTTGTGCCTGTGGTAAGTCAGGTGCATGGTAAGCAGAGGTAATTCTGAACCATTGATTACTCATAGGAGCGTGCCAGGATCTCACCCGGTTCACGAGAATCACTGATTGAAACTAAATGCACGCCGGGGCCCAGTGCGTGTAAGAAATTGGTGACCCGGGTGAACTGCGCGCTCTATCAGGAGCACGTAGGTGACTGTGCTGGGCCCCCCTCTAACTTGTGTTTCCCAGCAGCTCAGGTGGCCCAGGATTTGGTTCATAGATGGGGAAATGGAAAACCACTATAGCAACGCTTGAATGTGAGACTAACAGCCTAGACTCCTTCTTAAGGGTTACCGATACTCTGGCCAAAGAGATTCAATTTGCAGAGCACAGGCTCTCTTTGGGGGATTTGGGAGCATCTGCCCATTTAAGTAAGCTCTTAATCAAAGAGCCTCTAGTGGTGGCGGTATTTGACATTCCATACCCAAACTCAGAGCCAGCTACCACTCGATCCAAAGGCTTGATTCCCTGCAGAGCAAGCATCACACTCTCTCCCCGGTACAATCAGAACCTCCCACAAAGAAGAACAAGCATTTGCAATACAATAGGTCTCGCATTTGTTGGAGGTGGAGCTATTGGCATTGTAAATGGCAATTTTATTTTTGTTGCAGTGGAGTGATTATTTAAAGTAGAAAGTGCACACTACATCAAACTCTGAGCTTTTATAGCAAATATACAGTAAAACATTGGCTATATTAACCTTAAGGGTGTGAATGGATGAATAAAAATACAAAAAAAATCTTAAAATGCAAGGTTCAATTTGTAGTAGGTGACAGGGACTACCTATTATTTAATAAACATACACATTTTAAAGCAAACACATAGAGTGTGGAACCTGCAAACCTTAGGAAAGTGGCTGGCACCAGCGTGGTGACAGACACATAGGGGTTTATTTTTCAGTATATATATGTGCAAATGCACCAGGACATGGTGTCCCCTATGTTTTACTTTACCATTTTAAGATGGTTAGACACCCATCTTGGAGAGCAGCGAGGTAGGACCTGACTTAGTTGCGTGTACAATAAATAAATAAATAACACATAGGAGGGGCACAGGATGCAATAAACTTTGGGGAGTCGCGGTGCCACATGTAGAGGGTAGGGGTAGATCTGAACTGTGAGTAGCAGACAGGGGAGAGAGTAAGAAGAAACATGCACTCCAATTGGTGTTGGATTTAAAATACATTAAAAATCTGGGGTTTACTAGCACATCGCCTCAAAAAAAGTTTGTCAAGTACTGTGTTTTTCCCTAATTTGCAGAGGTTTGCAAAGAAGCTTTTTGTGCTGACTTTGCTAACAATCCCCATGAGAATGACCACTTAGTCCCGATTCTCTCCCTTATAGCCCCTAAATACCTGTGTATCTTTTGAATAGGGGGATGTAATATTTAAGAATTATTGCTCATGCTAGAGGAAGGAACTGCTATAAAAAAAAGCAGTAGTCACTCATAACCGGTATACTTCACACCCAGGTTTTCTCTGTTTCAGCGCCCTGGTGAATTAACATGATTTTAGGTACGTTTTACACTTTTAAAATAATATAACAAAATGTGCTCACTGCACCATAGCTCACAGAGACTCACAGCAGAAGCGGTTGGAAATGGCAGGCCCTTTGGAGGTGTTAACCTATGAACTGTCTTTAACTTGGCTGTTTAAGTTTTTGTTACAAACAATGGGCACAACTATCCATCAACGCAGCCCTTTCTTTAGGTGGAGGACTGCGTCGCACTGCGTAGCATTGTGGACAGAGCTCTGACATTTTATGTTTCTTAGTTAGGGGGCTTGAACCTGCCCCTCTTCTCCATTGGCTGGCTTCCTAAACGGAGGCCAGCCATTGGAGGAGAGGGGTGTCACTCGGTTCAAGCCCCGTCTTTTTCGGATTCGGGGGCGTTTTTTTAAACTTCTTTCTTGTTTTCTTTCTCTCCTCTTCCCATTGGCTGGAATTTTACCTTCCAGCCAATGGGAAGAGGAGAGAACGAAAACCACGTCCCGAATCTGAAAAAACTACGATGCTTTCTCCGAGGCATTTCTGCTTCGCCTCGGAGAAAGAAGCTAGTGTCATGGACGTCTGTTCCCTCGTTGTGCGTCTGTTCCCTCCCAGGCACTGGAGTTCGCTGTTACAGACACATATACATCTCTACATGTTCATTTATTGTGCACATATGGATCTCCATAAAAATAAATAAATAAATAAGTTATTTCGGACTATAGCGCATGTGGGGCCTTTTTAATCGATCTTTAGGTTATCAGTCGGCCGTAAATTGCTGCGGCTTACATCGGACCATTCTAATATTTATTTTGGTCTAAGTCAGTTTTTTTGCTTTTGTATGATTAGGCTGCTTCCGAATTTTTCAACATGGCACCGTAGGATATCTTAGCGCAGTCCTCTCTCTATCACCACGTTTTAGTCCTTGTATTAGGTGTGGTTATTTAGAGTCCGTCTTGTGCACCAACCATTGGCCCGGGACAATTCCAAGCCACGCAACGGTCTGCGACGTTAGATAAGTCCCACTTGAATGCAGCGCCGCATCCCTCGCACTCACTTGTGTCCCCCAGGCTATTCAGCAAGCAGCCGCCGCTCTGTCCCATGCTGTCCCGAACTCACAGAGCCCCAGCTCGGCCAAGCCTCCACCCTCCCTGCCATGCAAGCGCCTCGGGCAAAGGGAAAGAAAACAGGGAATACAGGCCGCCTCCCGGCCGGGCACTCTGCAGGGAGAGTGCTGTTACTGGGGGGAGGGGGAGTGCAGGGTGGGACACCGGTGACATCAGTCCGCCTAGCACAATTGTCAAACAGGGGCAGAGGGCTTGCTCTGAGGTTTTCATGTGTGAGTTTTCCAGGGAAGTAGGGATAAGCAAATCACTTTTGTTGTTGCTGTTTAGTCCCATAACGTTCAAAGTTGTAAACATGAACTTTTAGTAACACAGACAATTAGGCAGAGTAAAGGGAAAACGTCAATCGGTTGGATTCGCCCTTTGGCAAGAATATAACGGTTTACTCTTTTATTGAAGTATGTTAAAATGGCAATAACGATGAACTTTTCGGCATCTCCTAAATATTTATCTCAGTCAACGTTCAATCACTAGTTTACCATCATCTACAGGGTTAAGCACTGGATGCTTGAAGGCTGTGGTGTGTGCATGTGGATGCTTGGAGGCTGTGGTGTGTGCCTGTTGATGCTTGGAGGCTGTGGTCTGTGCGTGAAGCTGTAATGCTTGGAGGCTGTGCTGTGTGCATGTGGATGCTTGGAGGCAGTGGTCTCTGGCAATACTTTCCTCAAAGGTAAAAATATTACAGTAACTTCCTAATTTCTCACCATATCTACTTTAGGTAAGACTATCACAGCCAATGCTGCATGTTCATGTGCTAGTATTTAAGTGGTAGTACTGCAATTCTGAGGCAGAAAACAAAACTACGAGAACAAAAATGTAAAAAAAAAAAAGAAAAAGAAAAAAAGCATGGGCAAAGTCAATGGCCTGGCATTGGCGTCCATTCTTTTGGTGCAGCCATTTCTTGTTTTATTTTATCATGATCTTTTTAAAATGTTATTTGTGATCTGTGGCTGGGCCCTCACCAATATAAAAATTGGTAAAAAGCTGAAAGATTGTTCTGGCCTTGTAAAGCACCCTTTACTATTGTGGTTCCTGGTACTCAAGGGAACCCAATTTGTGTAGATGTGTTCCTTGTGGAGCGCCTGAAGGTCGCTACTCAGCCAACGGCTGAAGTAGGCTGACCCACTGCCTGATGCTGTAGTGGGAGGTAGAACATGCAAATGCCACAACAATAGATCAATGGATGAAGAAAACTGTATGAACACCCCAATAAGTATATTATACAGATATAACTGTAGTAAAGCCAGATGGCACGATAGGCTAACACTAGAGCTAAAAAAGAAGGATTTGTCAATCAAATGAAATGAGACAGCTTAAGATATGTGGGGAGAGTTTTAAACAGTAATTTAAAAACTAAGGCACTTTGATCAAAGATGTATTACTCCTAGGGTTGCTGCGCTAGGATTGGCTCCCCCCTGTTTCCCTAATATTCTCTTTATTTTCCTTTCCTTTATCTCTTTCAGGGGGCATGCCCTCTGCGGCCGGGCTTTCATTTGCCGGCGCTAATTCTTGGCTGCCTGTTTCTCGTCCTCTCCATCGGAGCCGCGCCATCACCCACGCTGAGAGCAATCTCTGTGCAACAATTTTGAGTCTCTGGACATAGAACTTTGCCTTGCATTTTTTCTGGTCTGATTTGTCGTAGGATTGTATTTAAATCAGTCTTCTCAAGAATATGACCTTTGCACAACATCTCAAAGCTTGTCCTACGTACCCCATTTTAAGATGGCCGCTCCGCTTATGTTTTGTACTCCCTTCGACCCTTATCGCCCCAGTAGCATATTGAAGTTCCTCTGTCTCATTAATATATTGCTCGGTCTAGATGCCCCTTTACTAGCTGGCCGCCACGATTTTCATCTGAATTTTGAGTCTTGGTCTAGATACCCCTTTACAAGATGGCCGCCACGATTTTAATCTGAATTTTGAGGGGCTGTCAAATATGTCTGACCGCCTTGTAAATTGTTCTGGGGACTTATCTCTTGTGTTATAAAGCATTTTCTTTGTATTATACTTATACTTATTTTATTTATGATTAGATAGTTAATCATGTAGGGGCTATATACGAACACATTGTAAATGATTTTATGCCCGTCAATTCCTTTGGGTGTCTCTATTGAACTAGATATGCCCTGGGTATTCTGGATTTGACTATTGTCAATTGTTCGCTATAGGTTGACATTGCTATTACAAGATGGCCGCCATGAAGTGCAGACTAGTTAGAATGTCGAACTGAGACATTTTGTGTTGGCACACCTATACTCGCATTTTCATTTCATCAGCCAGGAGTATTTAAACTGGCCCGGTGAAGCTATTCGTCCCCCATCCTTCCTGCCGTGACGTCTTGGCTCTTGCAGACCTGCTGACAGTCTTATACCGGTAAGCATACTTGGGGAACATGTTGCTTTGTTTTGCTTGATGCCTGGATTTTCTAGGCATTGATGAATTGTGTCGGGTATAATGTCTCTTGCCTGAACGGCTACCATGTGTATGTATTTCCAAGGGGGAGATGGGCTATACTTTAACTCAGGAACACTGCCTTGATTTCATACTTGAGGGGTGAAACTCAAGGCTTAATGAGGAGGGCCTAGCCATATGGTCATTACATATATCTATCAGTGGTGGCGTTATGCCTTTAGTTAGCAGAAGCTTGGATCATAATTGGCTCTGTCTGTGTGTGGCTCTGTGTGTGTGTGTGTGTGGCTCTGTGTGTGTGTGGCTCTGTGTGTGTGTGGCTCTGTGTGTGTGTGTGTGTGGCTCTGTGTGTGTGGCTCTGTGTGTGTGTGGCTCTGTGTGTGTGTGGCTCTGTGTGTGTGTGTGTGGCTCTGTGTGAGTGTGGCTGTGTGTGTGTGGCTCTGTGTGGATAGCTTTTTTTGTAGGTGGCTCTATGTGTGGGTGGCTCTGTCTGTGTGAGGGTGGCTCTGTGTAGGTGGCTCTATGTGAATGAATCTGTGTGGGTGGCTCTGTATGTGTGTGTGGGTGGCTTTGTGTTTGTGGCTCTTTCTGGGTGTAAATGCAATAGGTCATGCATTTGCGAGCGATTAAGCTATTGGCATTGTAAATGACAATGCCATTTATTTAACAATTATACTATTGGCAATGTAAATGACAATGCCATTTATTTATGATTTAAAAAAAAAAAATCATGAGCAATGCTAATAGCTCTACCTTTAATAATGCCGAGACCATTGCATTGTAAATGCTTGTTTTTTTAAGTGACAAAGAAAACACGTCCGTTGTTCTCCTTTATATTAAATTCAACTAGTAGTTTCTGAAATGTCTTGAGGTATCCCCTGACACTCTATAGAAGAAGCTTCAGATTCCAATATGTATGCTGCACAGTAAACCTGCATTAGAAGGGGATTTATGGTACCTATTAAAGGTAAATGCACGAAAAAGAAAAAAAAAGAGTGCAATCGCAAATTAGTAAAAAAACTGAAGAAAAAAAGTTGATGTGCCCATTAAGCTCTGAAAGCGGGTAATGTATCCCTGCACACACATAATCGGCCACAAATACAGTAACTGGAACAGGAAAATAAGTCACTGGCAGTAGTAACCAGTAAAATAAGGAAAACAGACTCTGGGAAAGAGATTCACTGAAACAGAAACACAAAGACTGGGTCAGGGAGACAATGGAACAGGGGCTGGGATGTACTCAACAGGGAAACACAGGACACTGGGAGAGGAGAGACACACTAAAACAGGGAAACAACTAGAACACAGAGGTTACAAATGTGAAACGCATTAGCTTTGCCAGTGCTTGTTAGACTTGTTGTTAGTCAAAAAATCCAGTTGGTCTTGACGTAAATGGAGCATTGGAACACGACATGTTAAAGCATTCACATAATGTTCAGGAATGTTTTTTTGAATATGTAAAGATCTTTCATATATCAACAACATAGTTTTTTGTCATTTACAAAATGTAATATGCAATGTATCCAGCTTGGAAGAATGAAAGGCTGAGCATTCCTGCAAGGAACTTAAGGCTGCAGAACTTCAAAGAGACTTATTCTTCAGTTTATATATAGGCAAACATGAGCACTAGTTACATTACACAAGGCCAAATTTATATTTTGAAACACAGGATGTTGAGCCGAGAGAGGCTCGAACCTGCTTTTTTAGCTCGAAGGATCGGCAGCTTTAGCCTTAGGCCACAACCTTGCTCTCAAGCACGGAAGCATTTTCAATATTATATATAACGAAGTCATAGTTGCTGCTTATTTATCTTATGCAATTTACAACCGTAGACAAAGCCAATGGCCCTGGCTTGTTGTAGGTGTAATGATACTCGTTGTGCTATCTATCTGGATGAATGGCCAAAAGCAGCAAAATACAAGTGGGGCAGCACAATAAGGTAAGTACTAATTTTTAGCTTGTGTTTTAAGCACGCCATTGATTACATTGGCCACGCCCCTATGGGAGACACCCCCCCCCCTCCCCCCTAGTTATTTCATTCCACTTAAAGCCCTGGTAATGCTACCTATCTCCTTCTCAAAATGAGAGCACCTTACACCACCCACACTATTTTGTTTGACAATTGCCTAACATTCAGAGTTCTCCCACAAAAGTTGCCAATAGAAACTCCAGAACTGTACAATAAGCCCACTTTGTTCAAGGAAGCGCTTCTATGTCTTGCTATTGGCTGAAGGCGCTACATAAATGCTGATAACATATCAACACTGTGGCATGCACTCCTTTTATAATACACCATTCCCATGTGCCCTCCTCCCCACACAGAGCTCGGCATGTGTTCCCCCCTGGGCTCCTTGCTGGAGTGGAGCACGTGTTACCTGAAACTATACACGTCCACACCCTGCTGCTATTGCCTCGTCCCAGCAGATCACATTAGTAGGCCGCAGGCTCATTGTGAGTGCCTGAGCCTGTCTCCCCCAAGCCTTGGCTCCTCCCTGGGCTCTTTGTTTCCTTGAACAGCTGCATTAGCTTTTCTGCTGCTGTCAAAAGGGGAATGTGCTGCTGTTGCTGCCGCCGAGTCCTGACATTGTTTCCTCACAACTCGTGCCTTTGACGGGCTAAGTTCAGAGACTCGAGGCTCTCCTAGCAGCATCATGGAAACCAAAACAGAAAAAACAACGAAAAAAAGTAGAGACACTCCCTAACTCCTGCTAACAGCATCTCTCTAAATGCAAGGACAGCGGAGTGCGGGCGGGGAAGAGGGGTGTGTAAATACACTGAGTGCGAGTGTGAAGGGTGTGCGAAAATTCACTGACAGCGGATTGCGGTCTGGGGGTGTAAAAAAACACGGACAATGGAGTGCGGGCGGAGGGGGTGGAGCGAAAGAGTCAAACTCCTCAAGTATGACCTGTCATGCTGTATTACTGCAACACACCTCTGCTTAAATGCAAAGTCTCGACTGGGTGTTCGCCATGAGAACCCTAAGCATGATTTGAGAACTCTCACATCTCGGTAATCTCATCAGTGTAATGGGATTATATTTGAAATCACAGAGGCCTGTTATTAGGTATTTAAACTCCTTTGACAGAGGAACAATTTAAAAAAATGCACGTCTGCCCTGGTTGACTTTTGCGGATCGCTCTTCTGATTGGACAAACAGATGCCGGAGTGCAAAATGAACAAGCGGCACTGAAAGCGATTGCGAAAGCAATTGCTATTGTAAGAAAAACACACCTGCGAGTGGTGCGCGCGCGCCACAGCAAACATGTGTTTTCAATTATCGAGCCCGTGTCTGGGCACCATAATTTAAAACATATGGGCTTTGGTGCCCGTACCAGACACCAATAGGCCATGGGCGAAGCAATACGCCCGTCTTTGGCCTATTCAGTGTTCTGTTTAAAAAAAAACACGCAACAAAGCCCAATAGCGGAACCCAAAAGGAAAAGCACATGAACGAGCGTGTGCGATTCCAGGGTCTGTTTTCAAACCCCGGACAAAAGGGCTCTCGCCTGCGCGAACAGTGCAGCACTCTGCAACGCAGGGCGCGAGCCCTAAAAAGGGGGGGGAATAAGAAAAATAAATCTTGCAGCTACCCAAGATCCCATTGCGACCTCTTCACCCTTTTCGGATACCTTGATTTTAAAGATCGAAGAGTCAATTTCAGTTTTACTCCAACGGCTTATAGACAGACTCACCAAAATCGAGGCTCACATAGTGAGTGTTCGTTCAGTTGGGGTAGGCCCAGTATACTCTAATTTGTTGACCAGGGAACCAGAGGCAGTTCACCCTGATGAACTAACTGTTTTATCCTCACGCTGTCACCAAAATCGTATGGATAATTTGGGCCCAATGAGAGTGGACCAAGTGGAGGGCCCAATTGTTCCTATTCAGAGGGTATGCCAACAGTGCCCCCTTAAATCCCAGTCCAACCCTCTACACAAAGACCCAATTACTTGCCCTTTAATCCAGCTTGTGACAAATCTAATGCCTCATCGTCCCAGGGGATATCCAAGGGCCTGCTCCATCCCCTATGAGACCTGACAGGAAGTCTGTATTGAAAAGAGGGAGCAAAAAAAAACTGCTATGCGAAACTGTCCCTCTCCCCAGCAGCTTGCTCCTTTGTTGTAATATTAGCAATATTAGCAAAAGTACCCATATTACACAGTACTCAAAAGGAGACTACAGAACAATTGATGACCAAAGCATGTTATTGGATTAGTAAATATGCGGGGGTAGGAGGGAGATGTTGCTGCAAATTTTAATGGCAAGAAGAGTGGGCTCGGTGGGAGACTCAAAGATATCCATTGAGGGTGACTGTGTGGGGGTTAATTTTAATTGACACCAACTGGTTTAGCAACAGTTTCACTGGCTCCGGACTGGGCCATCACTACTTAAACAAATATTTGCATTACCGCAAGGCTTTTTCTACAAACCAGGAAGATCTACTCCCTGGGGACAAGAACCTCCGGTCCCACCCTTTTTTTCCAACCCTGTGTCCCAATCTCTCCCCTTGGGTCATCCCTATATTCCCTCTTTTCCCCCTTCCATCCACAACCGATTTAGAGAGCTGTGATTGACAGAAGATAAACATGAGAACTCCCACTCCTGTTCAAAGTTACATCACCTTAGGACAGAGGTCTTCAATCTGTGGGGCGCGACCCCTGGGGGGGTCGTTTAATCCTTGGAAGGGGGTCGCAGATTCTGCCAGAGCATGCAGTTCTTGGCAGTGGGCTGATTGAGGGTGCTCAAGGCGGAGGCCAAATTCACACAGAGGGGTGAAAAACATCAAAGCCTCTTTAATAAGTAAAAGGTCTTTTAAAGACCTGTGAAGCACTCGGGTGTGGCTGTGTGTGTGTCCTTGAAGCCGTTTCAGCCAGGCTCACATACCCAAGCTGTGGGGCGGGAGCTGGGGGAGGAGGCTGTAGTGTAGCCCTTTGAGTTCAATGGACGTTGTGCGCCTGGAGCTGTGGGTCCCGTGACATGTCCCATAAATCATTGGTTCAAGTGCCAGGAGCCCTCATACCTGGCGCCTGTGTGGGAAAAAAGTGCCTGAGAGTCTGTTCTTCATGGTGAGATGTTGTTACAGCCTATCTGCCCCCTCCACCCCCCTCACCCCCCCTGCCCCTAGCAGGGAGGCACAGAGATGCCCTCTCATGACCCGGAAAGAAGAAGAAAGAAGAAGCAGAGAGATACTGACCCCCCTCCCCCCACATGAGAAAGGCACAGAAAAGGTGGGTGGATTAATGATCGGTGGATGGATGGATGGATGAAAGGGTGGACTGATGAAGGATGGATGGATGGATGTAAGGGTGAAGGATGGATGGATGTGTGAAAAGGTGGGTGGGTGAATGATGAGTGGGTGGATGAAAGGGTGGATGGATGGATGAAAGGGTGGATGGATGAAGGATGGATGTATGGATGGATAAAAGGTTGCATGGATGAATGATGGATGGATGGATGTGTGAACAGATGGGTGGATGAATGATGGGTGAATGGATGGATGAAAAGGTGTATGGATGAAGGATGGATGTATAGATGGAAGGATGAAAGGGTGGATGGGTGAAGGATAGATGTATGGACGGAAGGATGAAAGGGTGGAAGGATGAAGGATGGATGGAAGGATGAAAGGGTGGGTGGATGTATAAACGGATAAAAGGTTGCATGGATGAATGATGCATGGATGGATGTGTGAAAAGGTGGGGGGATGAATGATGGATGGATGAAAGGGTGGGTGGATGGATGGATGTATGGATATAAGGGTGGATGGATGAAGGATGGATGGATGGATGGAAGGATGAAAGGGTGGATGGATGAAGGGTGGATGTATGGATGAAAGGATGAAATGGTGGATGGATGAAGGATGGATGGATGTGTGAAAGTGTAGGTGGATGAATGATGGATGGATGGATGTGAGGAGGTCTAACAGGCGCATTTAATGGTTGTCAAAAGTTGATGACGAGGAGTACCAGTTTCTAGAAACTTTTGTCGGAAGGGGGTCCTTACACCTAAAAAGGTTTTACAAGGGGGTCTCGGCATCAACAATTTTGAAGACATCTGCCTTAGGATCTCCCAAGCCCTTGATTAGAATACATGACCAAGTTGAAAACATTAAATTAATAACCTGAAATATTGCTGGATTGAGTTCCAAACTAAAAACTATTACCATCTATAATTTTATCTGTTTTCAGAAAACATGGGAAACTGGACCAATCAATTTAGATGGTTATCACTCTTCTTACACAGCTGCCCTTCCGTCTAAAGCAGGTCAAGCAAGGGAAGGGATTCTGAATTTGTTGAAAACACACTAAGTCTGGAAATTCTGTCATATTCAAATGATTCCCCTTACTATCAACCATGACATTTAAAAGGTCCAGGTGGTGACACTGTCCTTTTAGTTAATTTTTATAACAACAATTGTTCTGGTGACATAAAAAAGGTCGTAGACCAGCTGGAAGAAGAAATCAACACTCTCTTTAACACTCTAAAATAGGTTCCCAATATTTTATGGATGGGTGACTTTAATGTGCATTGTTGTTATCTTTCTAGTAGCATGTGGCATAACTGATGAGGCAGGTGAGCCTTTATTCCGTTTTAACCATGATCTTTATGGTGAAGCTTTGATCAGATTCCTCATGATTATTAACCTAGAGATTTGGAGCCCTATACATTTAAGTTCAGGTATGTTGCCAAACACGTTTGGCACACCCACTTAGGGCTCAAAAATCAACTATATAATTATATCGGAACCCTTCAAAAAAATACATCCCCAAATTTGAAATTAAGTATCTTAACTTTAGCGATCATGCTGCCATTATTGGGAAGTTGGATTGGGCAGGAATCCATTTGAATCAGTCAAGGTATGTTAAGCCTATGAACGCAAGGAACAATGGGATTATCCTTAAATGGGCCAAAATAGGCAAAACATCCATTTTACCAACCGTGGTTGCAAATAGGCTAAATGATATCATGACCTGCCTAGAAGTGGGACTGCATTTGAACTGATATTATTTGAGATCTAAAGCCTCTTAAACAGAAAAAACCCTATTGCGAAAACACCAGGTCCCAGATGGTTTGATCAAGCTTGTACCAAGTCCCTATCAGTCTTACATCAGGCCCTTAGAACAGCGCCTAGAGACGCAGAACTAGTTAAACTTCATTGTCTCCAATATAAAGAGGCAAGGAAAATCAGAATCAAAATTTTAAAGTAAGAAGCATGGAAATAATTGTATCTAGCCACCTTCTCAAAAGACGCCAGAGACTTTTGGAATATTATTAGTGCTCCCTTCCTCAAACCACCCACAGCCCCAAGTTTGGATTGCCACTTGGATGAGGAATCCTGGGTTGCATATTTCTTTCTAATATTTGACCCAAAGGCTGAGGGGGTGACTATACAGCGGGCACCCATTTCCCTCCCCAATAAATACCTCTAATTTTTTAACATCATGAGATAAGAGAGGCACTTATGCAGTGCTTGAGCAACAAAGTCCCCGGTCCGGATGGTATTCCTATAGGTTTTTTCACTGGCCAGCCGGACTTATGGGGACCCGTGCTGACAAACGTTTTTAACATAGTCGCCAAGGTGGGCACACCAGACTCATGGCAGAAACCTATTTTTTATCCAATTCACAAGAAAATAGATAAATGCAAGGCCAAAAACTATAGACCAATTTCTCTGCTGGATAGCACAGCCAAACTCATGGGTGGGGTTTTACTGAATAGACTCAAGGAATGGGCTACTATACTAGTATCAATGTCTTGATCCTGGTCCAATATGGTTATAAAATGGGAACGGGCACTCAGGATCAGTGCCTTAATCTAAGTCTCCTCATCGCCAAGTATACTCAAGCAGGGCAAGTTATACTTGGCTTTTATGGACTTATCAGCAGCATTTGACAGCGTTGCTCACCTTCATTTATGGAGAATAATGCAAGAAATGAGCATTGATGAGGCAATTATACTCTTTATCAGGCAGCTTTATTCCTCTGCCACGGCCAGCGTCTGATATGGGAGGCTGGGAGAGTGCACTAGGGCATTTCCGATCAACAGGAGTTTCCGACAGGGCTACGTACACGCCCTATTTCTTTTTTCCATCTACACCAATGGGGTGGAAGCTCCCCTGTCGGCCTCAACCCTAGACATCCCAAGACTAACAATGTACGCACCCCAATCCTCCTTTATGCAGATGACGCGGTGCTAATAGCCCGCAAGGGCTCAGTCCTACTAAAGTTATTAGAGATCTATGTGAACTACATGCGCAACTTGGAGTTAAAAACGAATGTGGCTAAGGGCCAGATGTAGGTAATCCAATTTTACCGATTCTAAAATACCAAATTTTACTGAATCGGTATTTTAGAATCGGAAAATGGTATTTAGTTAAAAAATCGGTAAAAAATACTGATTCGGTAAAATTCGGAATCGGACAATCGGAATTTACTGAATCGGTATTTACCGAATCGGTATTTACCGAATCGGTATTTACCGAATCGGTATTCCCCATTCATTCCAATGGACCTTTTGGCCCATAGGAATGAGTAGGAAATACCGATTTGGTAAATACCGATTCGGTAAATACCGAATCGGAAAGCAAACAAAAGTGAAACTCAAGTAGGCAGCCAATCAGGTGCTACCAACCTCCTCCTCCCTACCAGGAAGTGGCTACACAGGCAGCTGCAACTAATTAGAAACTTCTGGAAAGGCAGTTGGAGCTGAGCTGAGTGCAGGAGCAGCAGAAAGGGTTTTGTGCACTTTTAAAAGTGAAAAATGTCAAGCACCCAAGAAAAAGAGCAGCCTGAGAGGAGGAAACTGAAATTCAGCAGCATGGAGTTGCAGGTCCTTGTGGAGGAGGTGGTGAAGGTGCACCACAAATTGTTTGGCAGGCAGTCCCTCACTGTGGCTGAATCAGCCAAATAAATCTGGCTGGACATTTTAGACAAAGTAAATGCAGTTGGGGTGACCACCAGGGACACAGAGGACCTGAAAAAATGATGTTAAGACCTCAGGAACCAAACCAAAAAGAAATTGGCTGAACATCACAAGCAGGCATCAAAAACTGGCCGAGGCAAGAACCCAGCACCCCCTGACTGACCTGGAGGAGATGGTGGCCTCAACCATTGAACCAGACAGAGTCTGCGGACTGGGAGAAGTAGACAGCTCAGCCAGAGCTGCAAGCAAAAAAGAAAAGACAAATGCACTGCATTCCCCCCAATACCATCATCCTTACCTGTACCCTTAGTGGGCAAGTAAACCCAAGTCCAGTACTGCTAGCACTATACAGGCCCAATGCATGATGCGATATGTAGTCAGGAAATGTAAGGACATGTCATACAGCACACCAACCAACTAGTTAAGGAAATGACTGCATACAGAATATGGCCAATGTGATAAATATTTAATTGTAGTGACTGTGAGACAGTAGCGCTTAGCTAATGTACGCTCATATGTCATCAGGTGAGACGTCTCGCAGGCGTTCGCAGGAGACTGGAGGCACACCACCTGAGAGGGAGGAGAGTCAGGAGGCAGGTCCAATTACCCCCAAAGTACCACAGGACAAAGGTGCATCAAGTAGCCATCCTCCTGCCCAAGACTCAGAAATGGCACAAGAGTTGCTGGCGTCCCCTTGCAGATCTCAATCCCCTCTCCTGCTGTCATCCCCAGAAATGCCAGCATCACAGCATGATATGACACCTGCATCACAACCAGGCAGGAGGCATGTCGTGGCCCCACTCCCAGAATTGGAGTCAGTAGCAGCTGACATGGAGGGTGACGGACCACACAACTTGCCTGTAGATGTTAGCTCTGGTACAACGCACTCCAGTGCAGGGGTGGGCCATAGTGGTGCAAGACGTCGCAGAGTCCAAGAAAGGCCAGCCAATGCACCAGTTGAGGGTCCAAGTGTGTTCCGTGGTCTGGAGGGGAGCATGGTGAGGATACAGAGGATGCAAGGAAGAGCCATCCAGGCATGCCAACGACAGATGAGGTCCCTGAACAATAACATTGGAGAAAAAGGAAAGGGCATCAGTGAGCTGGTACAAGTCAACAAAGAGATGGCAGCAGAGATGCGCGGAATTAACAACTCGGTGCAGCTGCTATGCACCAAACCAGACAATGATTTCGCTGCAAGGCACAAGGAAATGCAGAGTGCTCATGGCCAAAGTAAAGCCATCAACCGCCTGGCCATTGCCACATCCCTGTTATGCAGGAGAAGCAGTAACATGCAGGAGGCCATGACCCAAAACACCAATGAGGTCACTAGGGGCATGGGCAGGATGACCAGTGCTCTTGAGGCGCTGTTGAATGCCCAAACTGCACACACAGCTGCTCTGGATGTGCCTGTATGTGAGGAGAGCACAAGCAGGAGCAGCATTGGAAGCACCCTTGTCCCAGAAACTAGGAGGAGCAGGCGCCATGCTGAGGCCACAGGCCAGCAAGACAGTGAGCAGGTTGAGCAACCTACAAGTGTTACTGGGAAGCGAGCAAGGAAATAACTTTCACAGTTCATGGTGAAGTGAACCAAGACTGACATCATTGCAGTTAAATACTTTTTGTTGCACATTTGTGCTTTAAAAACCTACGTCATTACAAAATTAAACTGCTTTTGGTGCATACTCCACCTGTCTGTGTCTCCTTACTTACTTAAAAGAAGTTGCGTGTGACCTCTTCCTGTCTGTGTCTACCATCAGTTGGTGTTGCCACTCCAGATGTGTGTGGTTCAGGCACTGCTTCCTCGTCATCATGGTCCTCATAATCTGAGATATCCACTTCTGTGCCCTTCTTGACCGCCGGGTTGTGCAGCATTGCACAGGCTGCAATCATCTTGCAGCAGGTGATTGGTGTGTACTGGCGGGCCCCTCCACTTTTATGGAGGCAGCGAAACCTGCTCTTCCACATGCCAAAGGTGCGCTCCACAATGTTTCTGGTTGTTTTGTGTGCCCTGTTGTATCTCGTCTGACTTGGTGTTGTAGGATTGAGGTAGGGGGTGAGGATGAAGGACGAGAGGCCATATGCACTCTCCCCTAATAGTAAGAAGAAAAATAATTACTCACATGCACACACACACATCCACCTGAAATACGTATCAAGGAAGTTTCACAGTGTGTCACCTAGCAAGTATCCTTCGCCGAATTCCCCCGCAGTCAGGCGTGCGTAGATCCCACTGTTTTGGAAGATGTAGGAGTCGTGGGTACTCCCTCAGAATTTGGCTACTATGTCAGTGATCACGTACTTTGAATCACAGATCACCTGTACATTATTGGTGTGGGAGGATTTACGGTTCCGATAAATGTACTCTGTGGCAGCAGGTGGGCATATTGGTCTGTGGGTACCATCAATACAGCCAATGATATTAGGGAACTGCGCCATCTGATAAAAGTCTGTCTTTGTCCTTAGCAGTTCTGCATGCATGCAGGGAAGCTGATGTAGTGATGCATTCTCTGCAACATGGCATCAAGGAATTTTTTAAAGAAATGGGACAGACAGCTCTGGGACACCCAACCTACCGCAGAAACCACACTCTGGTAACTCCCAGATTCAAGCAGGTGTAGGCTGCACAGCACCTGCACATGGGGTGGGATGGCGTGCGCCCTTGGGGTTGGATGGTCCAAAAGTGGGTGGAGGTCCCTGATGAGGTCCAGGATTATTTGTGGGGCCAGCCTGTACCTCTGTAGGATCTCAGGCTTAGTTAGCTGGAATAGTGTGATCCTCTGCCTGTACACCTGCTCCCCCCTCCTCCAGACCCTCTCTCCTTCTGCCTGGAGCCATCGCCGCCTCTCAATGACATAGAATGCCGCCATTCTGGTGAAAGTGATGCATTTTGGGGCCTTTTTTATAGCCTGCACCTGGCTACCACCTGATTTCAATCCATGGTAAATACTGACTCTTAAATACCGAATTTCATGCAAATTCGGTATTTAAAAGGGGACCTACATCTCGAAATTCATTTTTACCATTTCTTTTTTACCGAATCGGTAAATTTACCGATTCAGTAACTTTACCGTTTCGGAAACTTTACCGAATCGGTAAATATACCGAATTGGTAAAGTTTCCGATTCGGTAACTTTACCGATTCTGTAAATTTACCGATTCGGTAAAGTTTCCGATTTGGAAACTTTACCGATTCGGCTACTTTTTGGTCCCTTACATCCCGAATGCCCAATACCGGTCAGTAATGGCCGAAATTACTGAATTTCAGCCGTTACCGATCGGTATTGGGCCACCTACATCTGGCCCCTAGTCCTTTATATTAATCACTGGCTGTAAGGATAGCTAGGCTCCAAGCTTTAATACAGGAGGCAAGAAAGTAGTCTAAACTGACGTCTTTTCCTACTTAGGAGTGACCTTCGACACACAACTTACATGGTCCAATATGATCACCACAAGGGGCTTACTGTTAGAAGTATTTTTGCCCTATACTCTTTTACCAGAAAACTGGGAGCAAAACATGGTTAAAAAGTTTACACCATCAAATCTATTTTGGTAGCAACTTATGGCGCAGGCATCTGGGTTTATTCTAATTCCTCAGCCCTTCAGACCAATGAGGAATGTTTCTAGAAAAAATTATTAGGCCTCCCCGTAAATTGCTCAAATTTTACCTGCAATGCAGAGATGGATGTCCCATATATTACCGATATAATCAGCCTGGCTCTAATCATCCTATGGCACTCCATCTGGAGAAGGAAATCTATCCATATCACTCAGAAGTTAATAGAAGATTGACTGTTTCTGGAACATGTCCATAGGATGTCATGGATTATCTACATTACAAACAGTCTCTCTTCCCTTGACCTAGAGCATCTATTTGTTTCCCCCAGTGAGTGCTCCAATGTCTCAAAACGGGTGATTAAATACCGTTGTCTCAAACAAAGGGCAAATGAAAGACTGAAAACTAGCCATCTAAAAGTATCAGTTAAATCTTATCTAGAGGGGCCAATTGCACAGGATGGGTCATCCTTATATTTATTTACCATGACAAATTCACGTCACAGATTATTTTTAATCAGATTCCGATTGAATTTTATCCCTTGTATGTTGGCTCACCCATCGGGAATTTTTTCTATTCATGATCTACAGTTTTGTCCATGTAACAGTGTTTCTGCACAATCAAATCTGCATATCTTGTTCTTTTGCAAATTCTATATGGAACACCGTAAAAGATTCATACGCAAATATAGTTTTAAACAATGTCGTGTAGGAATCTATTTTTTGCAATCACTGCCTGATTCCATTGTTTGTCATTCTGTAACGTCTTTTTTTAATATTATAATGTAAGACCAGGCGGTTGAACAGTACTCAAGAATGAATTGTAGCTCTTGTTATTACCAGTTTGCTTTTACTGACTGTTTAGTAATTATGTATTTTAAGTATGTAATTACTGTATCTTTTTAATGGATGTTTTTATTGATTTTTTTGTATTTGGATTGTAGTTTATACTATGTACATCTGTACTTTTATGACCTTATTTTAAAAGTATTAAATAAAGTGAATTGAGTGACTGACTTACTAGTTGTACATATTAGTTAAAATAGTTTTAAGCGAAAGAAGAAAGGGTTTCTATCATTAATTAAACACCCTGTCAAATATCTGAAACCTAATCTGGTCGGCTTGACTCAATGCATGCAATAAGCAAAGTTAGGACTAGGAAAACAGGCATAAGTATTCATAGTGTGACCCACACAGTGTCCTTGTGACAATTGTATGTTAGACCTGTTCATGAAGGGAGTTTAGCAAATACCCCAACAGCAAATCTGGCTCTTAATGCATAGCTCTATGTGTATGACCTTCAGCAGGAGAAATGGCAGTATCAGTAACCATATTGCTTGCCGTGCTGGGATTTGAAACAGATTTGTAGGTTGTGCCTACAGCACATTTAAGATGCTCCAGAAAGAGCGTGGATGCTCCGGCGCCTGTAGTGACCAAAATATTTGTAAAAAAACAGTCCGAGTGTTAGAAAGATTTTGACTTTTTCCACAGCTCCATCTGCTTGTAATTGATACACCATTAAACTGGAAATGAGCATTCAAGGTCTATTAAATGTATTGGATATTGCAATAAAGAACAGATAACAGGGACAAAAGAGTGTATTCCAACAGATTCCAAAGTTAGCATCATGGGTGGAAGGTTGGTGTAAATCAAACTATCAAAGCTACATTACAAACCCGTGCAGTCAAAATTGTCAGACTAAGCTTTCTAAACTTTCACTTTCAGGGTTAACACACTGCAGCTCAGCCATGTGTGATCTTTATATATAGACAGATAACAAAATGTCATGCTGACCTTGGCAGGAATTCAGGATAAATGTTTTACAGCTTTCGAAAGGCATTATGGCCTATGTCAATACCACAAGTGCTGACCCTTGAGGCCTTCCCCTTTAAACACGGTCCAGAGGGTAACAGGACATAGCAGCAACATAACTGCTACACTTTAAAAGAACATTTCACACTGCTAAAAGAGGTGTTCAGGGCTCAGTAGGAGGCATTCCCTTAATGTGTTTTCTGAAATAACTTTCGGAGAATTATTTGAGGGATTCGTGCTGACGGCAGGTTGGCTAAATAATAAACACCACTTAATATTTCGTACAGAACTATTGAAAAAGGACTGAAAGTGTAGAAACTCCATCTTTTCTGCATGACCAACCCAACGTTTTCGCCTTTTGCTAAACCCTATATTTTTGCTGGCTTTAGAACTCTGCACACTTTATCCTTGCTAACCAATAGTAATGTGCCTCTGCTTTCCTTTTAAGCATAGTCGAATTGGCATATTCTGAATTGGTATGTTTAACTTACCTACATGTCTCTGGTACATGGTACAAGGTGCACCCAGGACCTGGAGGTTGAATGCTGCTGGTGGACTGCAGCACCTATTGTGCCATCCACCACAGTGGTAGTACAAACAGAGCTTCAGGCCTTCTATTGTAGGCATACTGAGGCTCACACAGCAAACAAAGTGCTTCAATTGCTATTTTTAGTCAGTGAATGAAATTACATGGTTTGAAAGATTTACATTTTAAAAAGTATTTAAATTAAAATATGTATTGACCATATAGTTTGCATAATTAATAAGGTGGATCTCTTTGTAGATCTAAATCCAAATAAATTCATTTTAATCACTTAAATGGGTGTAGGTGGACTGTGGCAGATTAAAAACTGCAATACAACCTGTCAAAATAAACCCTTTTAAAAGGTCAATACAAACCTTTAAAATATTAATAAGTCACCCCTGTGTATGCCTTGTAGTTCACAAGGCATGGTGAATGGTATTTAAAAGTAGGACATGTAGACATTTTATGTTAACATGTCCTTACAGTCACTAGCACCCAAAGGTTATTTTTCACTGTGGCAGGTCTAGCTGCCCTATGTAGAAAACCAGAGTACAGATTACAGATTCTAACACAGTATCTTGTTGGATGGAACTAGCTAGAACATTAATTAAACACATATTTTTAATAATCATTTCAAATCCAATTCAATGATGCAGTTGGACTTTAAATAAGTATTAGGAAAAGGTAGCATTTAGAACATTACATTTTGCCTCCCTGAAGTTCCTGGAGTCTAATTTGCAATTACTCTCAAACTTCTACCTGCCAGGAATTAGCATTTGAATAGGAGTGAAAAAGATGTGAAATGCTTCCAGAAGAAAAGAATAGGCTGAACGGAAATGGCAGAGACTCCACTGAACCTCCCAGAATATGTAGGGCAGGGTTGTAATGACCCTCTTTTACATTACTCTGTCAATTCCTGCTTGAATGTCACATCCTGCTAGGTTTCTTACAACACTTTGGGGCACACTTGAAAGGAAAGAAAACAGCATGCCAAAACAATTATTTTGTATCCCTTGTGTGGATGCTGGAAAACCCTACTTTAGTTCGGCTAGACTTCTGTCTCTGGGTTTATTGTGGGTACAGTGGCTTCCCTAAACTGCATTTTGTGTTAGATATGAGAGGACACTAGGATTATCACAGTACACTCCATACACATACACCCAGCCCTCAGCCCTAGTTTAGAGTGGCTGAGGACTTATGCCATCTTGAAAATGCCCAAAGTCGGTGAGGTTGCCCCTGGAACTATTACTCCATTGGTTAAGGCATGCCTAGGAGTCCTTCTCACCACTAGCCTGTGGCAGGCATGCTTATTCCCTATCATTGACACTTATGCTTCTTGCCATTATTCCTACTTAAAACATTAAAAATTCACATCCTCCTTTTGGACTTTTTTTAATTTTGGAGCCATTTTGTTTATTAAATTGCATTCAATTTTCTAATTCAGTTTAGGATTTGTAGTGCTTTGTATTTCTGCTTTAATACTTCTTTAATACTGCATAAGTACTTTACACATTGTTCTAAGGTAAGCCTGTCTGCTCAGTGCCATAACTACCAGGGTTTTGATCTAAGGTTAATTTAGGGACTTTGAGGGTACACCTTGATTATACCTTGAGGCGAGTAGTGACCTACCCTAAATATTAATCCAATTGTATTACAGAAAGTGTACATATTCTTTCTGTGTACAATGCCAGACATAATCAGGTGCAGTACACTCTCCCCAAGCATATGTTTGACGAGGTAAATATTTTAATTTGTCTATGTTTTCTTCGTGTGAACAAATGAATATTCTGGTGACATTACCCTGTACTTTTTAACCATATTCTATGTGCTATTTATAATAACCTTTTTCAAACGCATGTACAAGCCACCCTTACATACTCATCAATACGCAATGCACACTATGTATTATTCTTTTTTGTGTTACGGTTTTAAAATCGCACACTTTCATCAGAGAGATTATTAAATATAAAATATCGACAATTAAAGCAAACAGGTGTGGCACTGAGTAAACAAAGTAACTGGGTAAAAAATGGTCTACATTAGGTTAATTGAGATGTATGATTCTCCAAAGATCAAACTAAATGGATCGCTGTCCAGGCTGAAAATCAAAAAGTGGAAAATCACAGAATACTGCTGCTTTTGCTGAGCTGAAGTCCAGAAATGTACCACTTTATTGCTGAGAAATGGGAAGCATCTACAGACATTGCCATGAGATCTTGCTACTAAATAACATTTCAGGTGTCATTTAGGACTTGGCAAAGTGGTGGAATCACCATCAATCAGCAGAGTTCCTGCTTCACCAAACCCAAAGTTCTCCTGCCTCATGCCTCTAGGTTTTCAGTGGTGAAGCCTCTGGTGACCTTTGACTGGTGGCCCAGCTGCATATCTGAATGCCCGACTTACATTGGACAGGCCTTTTAACATACATTCTGCCTGCACTAGTCTGCCATGTGAAACAAGGCGGGAACATTTTGAAATTCTCAGCACATCAGAAAAAAATTTTGTAACCACAAAAACAAATCTCTGAATTAGAGGATTGTTTCTGTGATGCAAAAATAAATGCCAAATAGGCTGCTTGCTCATGGTGAATATCACAGCATTTCATTGTTTCAGAAAGTGTTCCCACTGCTTCTGTAGGGAACCTTTGTCAAAAATACAGAGCCCTATTGGCAGAGAACGTTTATTACAGCAGGTATGTTGTTTATTTGTAAGAGAGTAGTCAAAGTTCTGGTTGATAGTGCGAATTAATTGCACCGATTTAAGGCAGCACTGAACAGATAGTTGCTTATGTATCCCACTGAACAATGGGATATACTGTAGGGAACCTGGGCAGAAGGAGTTGATGTCTAATCTTGAGCACATCACAGGGTCTTTTTCTGCCCTGGTCAGTCTTTCTAGTCGCAGTTATCTGCCCACTACAATAACCAAGGTCATCCCCAAGTATCTTCTGACTGGTGGAGGTGGGGACTGAAAAGGCTGAAGTTGAGCTGGTGCTGCTGGTAACCATGAAAAAACACAAAAGTAGTACAAGTGAATTTGCAACACAAAAACTACAAAAACAGCTTGGCCAAGCCCATATTTCTTACCTTGTTCATGGTTTGGAATCCAGAAATAGAGATTTATGTAGCAAGGTGAACCACTGGTGAGATGGTCACTGCTGATACTGCATAAAATGGTGGTGTGCACACTGAGGAAATGCAAGTGTGTATTATGCATGGCAGTAATGAATCATGCTCTATAAAACAGTTTTAATAATGTATGTCAATAGTCCTTAACATAACACTGTGGGTACTACTTGTCTTTGGTAATTTACATTTCAATAGTAATGTGGTTAAGCATGGATATGGCTATACTGCATTACATACCCGGGTGCAATATGGCAGCTA
Organism: Lissotriton vulgaris; assembly: GCF_964263255.1. Taxonomy (NCBI): domain Eukaryota; kingdom Metazoa; phylum Chordata; class Amphibia; order Caudata; family Salamandridae; genus Lissotriton; species Lissotriton vulgaris. Next base: position 189,963 of record NW_028252306.1, read on the forward strand.
TCACATTAATAGTGGATAAGGAGTTGTGGTCATATTGAATACTCAGTAGCAAAGATGGTTTGCGTAATTGGGGCACAGTGGGTATCCTGCCCCACTGATTGGAGAAATGTGAATACTGACATTCAACATGCTGTCATGCATTGGGGCCCCATGCAATAAGACTTCATGAACCACAGACGCATAATACAGTAACAAGAGCTGAACTAAGTTGATGAACTCAGTTAAATGAGGAGATCTCTAACTTTCATCTGACTTTAAAATGGTAAATGACTCTTTAGAAATTGATAGGGTGACTGTTCTAGAGTCAGGCGAGTAAATGGAGATAATATTCCTGTCCTCAAATGGGTGGAATAGCCATTAGAGTGTTATGTTATGTTATGTTATGTTAATGGGGGTCTTATAGAGCGCTCGGCTACTCGGGCAGAGTGTCCCGGTGCTATACAGATCTGTAGAGGATTGGCCAAAAAAACACAGGCGAACTACTGTCGAAACAGCCTAGTCTTGAGCTCCTTCCTAAAGGAAAACAGGTTGTCTATTTTCCTAAGGGAAAGGGGCAGTTTGTTCCAAAGTTGTGGACAACTCTAAATAGGAGCTCAGAGGGAAAATTGGACTGGGTCACCCTCCACTCAAATGTAAACCAACAGCAAAAGACCCTGTCCACAGGGCGTGAACTTGTGTCAGTTACTAAAATAATAGAACATTCTGAACGTACTGATAACTATTATCGTCCCCTGCAACTCTTTATATATATGTACTCTTGAGGGGACAATTCACTGCACTTCGCCAATAAGTTTCTAAATTCAAGCTAAAAAAGGCCAATCTTCCTTGACAGATACACAGAACACCAGGTGAATGCTGTCTGACACCTATAATCAGTACCAAGTATCCACACCGTCAGTGTTGGACCGAATTCTACTTAGAAAAAATGTGCGAGAAACGAATGACACCTCACGGAAACACCACCAACGGAGTAACTGGTATGTAATCTCCAAACAGGCCCCTGTCTCATCATCGGTGGTCATTCGATTCTCAAAGAAAGAAGAAGAAAAGTGTCCAAAACAAACAACCAAAATGTGCGACAAACAGTGGAAGCATAAAGCATCTGCTAGTGACAAACACAAAACATAGATAAGTGCATAAAATGCAGCATCCAATTCCCTTCAATAACTTTATTCGTGGAGAAATAGTTAGCTGCTGTAGAATAAAAGGGCTGGTAGCTATTCATGCATACCATTACCTATTGCCAATGCCGACATGTTTCACTGCCACAACAATTTTGGCAGATTCATCAGGGCTGCACTATATGCTGCCACTCCACTCTTGGACACTTGTTCTGTGTTAACCAGAAACAGCCTGAATGCTCATACCGGCCGCCTGGGAATACAAGGGGATGCACAGATACTCCAACCGTGAGTCTCCGCCTTCACTTAGCTTGTAGCATTCGTGAAATCGAGTTTAGAGCGCTTCGTCTCCTCTAAACGAAGCGCTCTAAACTCAATTTCACGAACAAGTGTCCAAGAGTGGATGAATCTGCCAAAATTGTTGTGGCAGTGAAAAATGTCGGCATTGGCAATAGGTAATGGTATGCATGAATAGCTACCAGCCCTTTTATTCTACAGCAGCTATCTATTTCTCCATGAATAAAGTTATTGAAGGGAATTGGATGCTGCGTTTTATGCACTTATCTATGTTTGCGCACGTTTTGGTTGTTTGTGTATCTGTCAAGGAAGATTGGCCTTTTTTAGCTTGAATTTAGAAACTATTGGGCGAAGTGCAGTGAATTGTCCCCTCAAGAGTACATATATATAAAGAGTTGCAGGGGACGATAATAGTTATCAGTACGTTCAGACTGTTCTATTATTTTAGTAACTGACACAAGTTCACGCCCTGTGGACAGGGCCAAAGTTGTGGAGCCAGCAGTCTGTATGAGCGTCCTCCAATGCGCGCTCGTTTGGTTGCAGGAACAATGGCCAGCGCTTGAGAAGCGGATCGTAAAGATCTAGAAGGAAAATAAAACTGCACTCTTCTCCTTAACTAGACAGCGCCTGTGCCGTATAGAGACTTAAAGGCCGTGATGAGAGTCTTGAAATAAATGCGTTTACGCACCCGAAGCCAGTGAAGCGAATTCAGAAGAGCCGAGGTATGAGTCCTACGGCTAAGGCCAAAAATAGCCCTTGCCGCCTAATTCTGTACAGATTGGAGGCGTGTAAGGAGATATTCCGGGAGGCCTAAATAAAGTATGTTGGCGTAATCCAGCCTAGAGCCGATCAGCGCCTACACCGTAATCCTCCTGTGAGCATGTGAAAGAAAGGGAAGAAATTTCCTAAGAGTTCGTAGAAGGCCAAAACACTGGCCGACTACACTAAGAATCTGCGGTTTAAGGGTTAGACCATTATCAATTTTTACACCCAGATTTTTCGCCATAGAAGTGGCAGATGATGGAGGGTACATATCGGTAGGCTACCACGATTTCCAGTGGGCATCAGGGGAACAGCTGAAGAAAAGAATCTCTGACTTATCAGAGTTGCATCTTAGCTGGTTCAGTTGGAACCATGAAAAAACAGCCTTGAGGCAGCTCATGATGGTATCACCGGCGAAGTCTGTGTTCTTATCGCAGGTAAAAAGAAGCTGCGTATCGTCGGCATAGGATACAATCCGGGCTCCATGAGATTCCACCAGATCAGCGAAGGGAGACAAAGAAATATTAAAAAGAGTGGGGCTCAATACCGAACCCTGCGGGACTCCCACATCCAGCGGAGGAACTGGAGCAGAGAAAGGGGGGCCCAAATCGATTTTTGGCAACCAGATAAGAAAGACTCAAACCAGTTGAATACCGTCCCTCTCAGACCAATCTCCTGGAGTCTTGAAAGAAGACGGCTGTGAGGGACGGTATCAAAGGCCGCAGAGAGATCAAGTAGAAACAACATCGCCTTCCCTCCACTGTCCAGAACCTCTTTTATTGACTCTGTAACTTCCAATAATGCAGTGGAGTGGACATGTTTTTCCACAATTTTAGCAAAGGCAGGGAGTAGCGAAATCGGTCTGTAATTAGAGTGTACAAGGGGGTCCAAATTAGGTTTGTTCAATAACGGAAGGATGAGCGCTATTTTCCATGTTCTGGGGACAATGCCGGTTTTGAGAGAGACATTAAGGACCTTATTAATGATGGGATTGATGATATGTGGCATCTTGGCCAATAATTTTGCGGAGCAAGGATCTGACAGAGAACCGGACTTTAATTTAGATGATAGATCCAGTGACATCTGTGGGGATAAAGGAGGATAAAGTGAGAGCGGATGGCTCTCTGGAAGGGAATGAATCGCGGAGAGATTTAAGCCAGAATCTCTTATAGAGTCAATTGGCGCGAAAGAAGCCTGAATACTTATGATCTTATTAGCAAAAAAACTAGCCAGTTGTTTGATCCATAGCTCTGTAGGTGAGAATTTAGAAATCAAAGAAGCAGGGGAGGTGAATTCCTTCACTATTTTATTTCTTTGCTTATATTAGCTGCAGATTCAATTATTTAGAGAAGTGGGACTTTTTCGCTATGACAATAGCCTTACGACCGCCCTATCTCCCTCTTACCTTTCTTCTCAAAGATCCTGGAAGCCCACGTCACCTCCTGTCTCTCCCTGTTCATCGAGAAATCCAACTTCCTCGAGACCAACCAGGCAGGCTTCAGACCCGGCCACTCTACGGAGACAGTGATCTTGGCCGTGCTGGATGCCCTGAGAGACGGTGTGGACAAGGCTGTTCCCCAGGCCCTGGTATTATTAGACCTGTCAGCCGCCTTCGACACGGTGGACCACAACATCCTTCTCCACCGTGTCGAACAGGCTGGCATCCAGGGCCTGGCGCTGGCCTGGGTCAGATCCTTTCTGACAGGCAGGTCCCAGACCCTCAGCCTGGGCTCCTTTAGAGCTCCCAGAGAGCATTCGCTCTGCGGGGTTCCCCAGGGCTCTTCTCTGTCCCCTCTTCTTTTCAATCTCTATCTTCGCCCCCTTCTTTTTTCTCTGAGGCAGTGGGACGTTACCGTGTTTAACTACGCGGACGACCTGCAACTCATCTTTTCTCTTAACTCCCCTTCTGCTATCCCCAACTTTCAAGCAGTTATGTCCCACATTCTCCAGTGGATGGGCCACAATCAGTTAAAACTGAACCCCGGAAAGACGGAGCTTCTTCTCCCCGGCAAGAGTGCCTCCTTCTGGGGGCCTCAATTCTGGCCGGTGGACATGGGCCCCCCTCCCACCCCTGCAGCCTCGGTGAAGAGTCTGGGGGTCACCATTGACTCCGCCTTATCCCTGGGGCCGCAGGTAGGGACCGTGGTTTCGTCCTGCATCTACCAACTGCGCAGGATCAGGAAAGTGGCATATCTCTTCACACCTGATGCCCTCCTGCACGTCATCATGGCCCTCGTCCTCTCCCGCCTAGACTTTTCCAATTCGATCTACCACGGCCTGTCCAAAACATCGATGGCTAGACTACAAGTGGTCCAAAATCAGGCGGCGAGACTAGCTTTAGGGATTCCGAAGTGGCAATCTGCCAGACCCCTCCTTGTCAAACTCCACTGGCTCCCTGTCGTCTCCAGGGCAGCCTTCAAGACCGGCTGCCTTGTCTTTAAGTCACTACTCGGCCCCTGCCCTGCTTTTGTCAAATCCCTTATCAGTCCCTACTGCCCATCCCGTACCCTGAGATCTTCTCACCTTCATCTTCTGACTGTTCCTTCCTTCAAGCTCTGTAAATCTGGAGGCCGGAGATTTGCTTACCTGGCCCCCAAGCTTTGGAACTCTTTCCCTCTTCCCCTCAAAATCTCCAACTCCCTAACCCTCTTTCGCAAGTCTTTAAAAACCTGGCTCTTCCCCCAATCTGTCTAGTCTCTCTGTCTCCTGTACTCTCTACCAGCGCCAGGAAACCCATGGTGTCAGCGCGCTTTATAAGTTCCCCCTACGATACGATACGATACGATATCCTTTGATAAGTTCCTTATATATCTCTTTTGATGGGAAATCATAGCTTTTGCGCCACGTTCTTTCGGCTTTCTTACAGAGCCCTGCAGTGGCCCTGCAGTCCTGTGTGGAGAGGACAGTTCCTAACAGTAGAGCCTGCAGACGGTTAATCAATTTTTATCCAGAGTTTTCTCTGAATCAAAATAGAACGGTAAAGTCTTAGGCTTGATGGGGTAGGAGGACTGCCAGTTTCAATTCCTGTTGCTCCGCAGACCCTAAATAGAGTTGAAAAAGAAAATCCATAATGAAGAAGGGTTCAGGTAACCACATGGAGAGGTTTACATTTCACTCTGTTGAAAAGTGGCAATAGTTACAAGCTTTTTAGGATGGAAAATCATGGTCATGCTTTTTCAAACATAACAGGGCTTGTGCATGGCATTTTGGAGGGCTCTAGAGATTGTAGCAAAGAGCACTGTTCCCATTGTCCACATTAGGATAGTTGCAGAGACATCACTTCTAGAGTCCTGAAAGAGAAGTGTAGTGATGGAAAAATAAATCTTTAGATTTTTATATAAAATGAAACCAATTGTAAGTGCCCATGATATTTGGGATTACAGAGTCAATTGGAAGTCCAGTTTGTGCAGTGCCACTGGATTGATTCTTGTTGAGGAGGCCATAACTCCATTAGCCAACAAACTACAAAACTCATAAAATCTATTTTGAAGGGTTGTATGTCGGACCAACGAGTTCCTCTACAACGCCTACCTTTGCCACGCGATCTCTACAATGACTGTGTCTTAACCACGAATTGCTTTACCACAAATTTGTGTGGTAAAGGCATGCGTGGTAAACAGCTATCGGTGGTGAAGGTTTACACCCCCTCCCTCTCCCCTTGAGCCCTATATACACCCCCTACCTCCTAAAAACGACCCAAACCCCCACCCCCTAAAAACTACTCTGAACACCTCCCACCCACTAACAACTACCCCAACCCCTCACCCACTAAAAACTGCTCTGAACCCCTCCCGACCCCTAAAAAACACCACAAACCCACACCCTCTAAAAACTACCACAAACCCCCCTCCTCAACCCATACAAAACTACCCAAAACCCCCTCACCCCACACCCACAAGCATGGTTAAGACAAAGTCATTGTTTAGGCAAGTTGCTGTTCGGCTTCCAGGCTTCCGGAACTCGAGGCTCTGGCCTCATTGTACCGGATGTTCCCCATTTTGGTTGTCTGTCAGAACAACAAGTTCCTTTACAACACCTACCTTTACAATGCAGTCTCTACAACGACCACGTTTTAATTTTAAAGGGATCCAGTTTAAGATGGGTGATAGTTGAGTAAGATAAATGAAAGACACAACAGTGCCCACAGACTCCCCCAGAGACCGAAAACATAGGCAATATATATATAAATCTCCACAGTCAGAGGTCATCTGGGTTCTTGTAAGAGGAGGCCTTAACAAACATAGGAATCAAAAGGAGCGCCAACGTTGGCGGAGCTCGCCGCGCACTGTGCATGCGAAGTCCGTGAGGACTCTAAACATAAATAATCAAGATCATTCAAGAATCAAATCCGGCGCTGAAAACGCCGGCCAGTCTTCCATTACGAAGATTAACTTAAACAGGCGACAAGTAAAGCGCACAAGAGTAAACCAGGAAACAGTGGGGTCAGCTGCATGGCGTTTTCAGCGCCGCGTTTGATTCTCACTGACCCCGGAGCATTTATCTTCATCTTGAGGCCCATACTAAATACCGAATGGGACGCTAGTTGAATCTTATTACCAGTTGGTGATTAGCAACGTTCAGCCAGATTTCCCCTGAGGAAGGGACATCACTGTCCTGAAATGCATCGGGCACTGCACAAAATGTTCTTGCTATGAATCTACATAAACAAAAAGGGAGGTAGAGGGAGAAAGGCTAGGGCTCACCCTTCTAGTATTAATAAGTCACACAAGATCTCTGGGGACAGAGATCAAGAACCCAGCCGTAGTCTATGACTCTATTCCCATAACTCACAATGGTGTTGGAATAGTGTCAATAGTTCCAAGAAAGAAAAAAAGAAAAAAAGGAAAAATATTCCTTTTTTTAGGTGTCCCCTCACTCACCAGGGTTGTCCCACGGTGACATGCTTCATCATAGGGGCCATCCCAGCCCTCTACGGACTGGGGCATGCTGCGACTTGCGGAATTACGTAGGAGCACTTACAAAAGACTATGTGTGGTGCAAGGAATGTGATGTGAAGGAGTGGAGTATGTGTGATTAGTTAAAATTACCTGCCTAGTGAGTTGCAAATACTTGATTCTGGCTCCTAGGTGGTAAAGCTAAAAATGGGGTAGAAATGGTAGGATACGGACCGGAGGGGTTTGCTTAGGTGAGACCGATTGTGGTATCCCGGCAGCAAATTTACCAGGATATTGTACCCATACCGATTCCATGGGGCACAGTTAAGCCTTTTTTTCATGACCACGTGATTAAGTTTGGTTGCGTAGGTACCAGATGCATGCCTTATTTATTTGCAGCATTGAATTAATTATTAGTATTTCATATTTATTAGCTTATTAGGCTTTGGATAAGGAGTGGCGAACACAGGGCTGGTCCCTGTGTAGCCCTGAGGAAGTGCTAGGGGGACGCACGAAACATGTTGGCAGACAGGAGTTGCTAGGTACACCTAAACCCATTACAATTTAGGTATCCTACCATTTCTACCACATTTTTAGCTTTACCACCTAGGAGCCAGAATAAAGTATTTGCAACTCACTAGGCAGGTAATTTTAACTAATCACACACACTCCACTCCTTCACATCACATTCCTTGCACCACACATAGTCTTTTGTAAGTGCTTCTACGTAATTCCGCGAGTCGCAGCACGCCCCAGTCCGTAGAGGGCTGGGATGGCCCCTATGATGAAGCATGTCACCGTGGGGCAACCCTTGCTATAAATCTCAAATGAGAAAACACTGTATTGTATTGTATTTTAATGTTTAGCGAATATTAATAATTTACATTATTTCAATTGACCAGAGATACATGGTTTCTATGAAGAAGTGTATATATCTGTTCTCATTATATGACGATTCATAAAAATATACATATGAACATTTCCTTCTTGCATGTTACAATTGGATTGAATTATTGTATTTGCATTGTTTATTGAATGATCTTGATTATTTATGTTTAGAGTCCTCACGGACATCGCATGCACAGTGCGCGGCGAGCTCCGCCAACGGCCCTTTTGATTTCATGTTTATTAGCACTTGAGAGGCTTCAAGTGCTACCCTGCGGCACCATTACAAGAATTGTCTAAAATCTGTTAAATTTATTTAGATTAGTTTCAGTAGGGAGTGCGCTTCCAACCTCTCCTCATCATTGTTATTAACAAACATAGGGGCATATTAGCAAGGGCGTGCAATAAATATCGCAAATCGCGCTTAGGGATATTTTTTTATCGCCGTCTATCGCTGGATCCTATCGCGCGTTATTACCAACGTTTATCTCCATTGCGATAAAAGATCCAGCGATAGCGGCGAAATCCACCAAAAACACAAATAAAACAGTGATACATTTTTATCGCTAATGTAAAGCTTGCTAATAGGCAGGGGAGGATTCAGCCTTAGAATCCACCTCCCATTGAGGATAATGGCAAAGTCAGGATTTTAGCAGGTGTAAAAATTCCTGCGAAAACCCTGGTTAGTGCAACTTTTTTAATCGCTAACCGGGGCCGGGGCCTTATTGCTAATAGGCGTTAGGTCTGTTAGCGGCTGTTTCCGTGGTCTTTTGGTCGGGAACGCCTACTTTGCATGTCACTAGCGATAAATACCCCCAAAACGATCGCTTTCGCCAGAAAGCTGTTGCTAACAGCTGTTTGTGACAAAAAGTGCTGCTAAAGCAGCAAAGACGCCTTTGCTAATATGCCCCATAATGTTTTATGGTTTAACAGGTGTGTGTTATAATTTAAGCAAGGCTTTCTGTAATTGGGAACAGTTTCAGCTTCCCAAAACACAATAGTAAGTAAACTGCTTTACAGTTCAACCTTGTATGGTGATATATGGTGAGCAATATATGGGTATGTGATGTCTCAAAGGAGAGACTGCTAGTTTGCATTCTTTCAGGGTCAACAGAGGATCTAAAGTGACTTGCACAGATATTCTTGATGGTGAAGAGAGGCGCACTTCTCAGGAGGTCATCTGAACACACACATATTATTTAATGTTTGTTTTCCACCACATGGGCACTGTCATGTTATCAATGGCACTTTCGGTTTTCATTTCTCTTCCACGGAGTAACTCAATGTAAATCATCGTATGGAAAACAACAAATCTAGACAAGAACTACCATTCCTTGATCTTTCTGCCACTCACCTCCTTCACTATGAATTCCAACATGGCAGTAATAATATATTCTATCCTGTGCATGGTTCAGAACCATGTCAGACCAGCGTCTAACAATTGATTATCCTATGTGAATAGAGGAAATTGATCCATGGCCTCTCATTGTATTACCATGCTCGTGTAGCTTGCAGGTCGGAGTATCCGATGGCGGGCAGAAAACAAAGCAAGCAGAGTTTTTAATACATTGTTTGGTAATATGTATAATTGGTATGATCTAAATAAATAAGGCCTCTTAAACAGTAGCATCCCAACAGTCTGTTTAATTGAAGAGGGAACCACACCACCAGTGACAAACATGTTTATGCCACCTTTCAGCTGACTGGCTACTGAACGAACCACAGCAAGTTCTTAGCTACAAAAGATACATATTTTCCCAAAGAGGACTGACGGAAAGTGTAAATTCCCTAAAATACTGGGCTTGATGACTTCTTGATTTTTTTCTGGGATAACTGCAATCTCCTGTTATTGTCTAGTGTTTCATAAATTTCATTTTAAGACTGCATGATTTCGTCCTCAGAAAATAATGACTGTGCCACACAGATTTTGTAACTGTATTGCTGTATATTCGCCCACGTTTGTCCAAGGAGGGAATACAAACAGAAGTAGGCGGAATCATGCAGAAAATAAACAGTTTTACCTGAGGCGAAGCTCTTAATTTGTTTATACCTTTTTATAGAGTGTGCATCAAGCTCTACGGGTATCAGTGTACTGTACTAAAAGCATCAGGTGGAGCGTACAACATTGTTATAACTGTAAGATAAAATATATGCTATAGTATAGAAGGTCACAGTAATGAAAGAAACAACTTGAGGAGATGCATGGTTGTAATAACGGCAAAAAACCGCACATACTGTAGTGAATACATGGTAGTGAACATAACTAGGCATGTAACAGTGAGCGATGGAAAATAGGTAATTGGAAAGTATAGTGGGCTTGTTGTAGAGCTAGCTGTTGATTGTGTGAGCTAGTTTACGGATAGGAAGGTTTTATGTCAGGTAGAGAACAAAGCTAGCAAAGTTGTTATCTCCTTATTAAAAGTGGCAGGTATCTTTCAGATGGGAAACATCCTTTACAACGCAACTTTTACAACGCACTACCATTACGACACAACTTTTACAACACAAGTCATTACAACGAATTGTGCTGGAGGGCGCTCTAGGATAGGGAATAGTTGAATTACTATCCACCACCTTCCCTACTATCCACGGGGACTGGAGTTGGAATAGTAAATTAAACTATTCACTATCCAGCGCCCCGAACGCAAGTCGTAGTAACGACTTGCGTTGTAAAAGTTGGGTCGTAATGGCATGAGTTGTAAAAGCATGCGTTGAAGCGTCATACAATCCTTTAAGAGGTCAGAAGGAAGCAAGTAAGCCATTTGAGGTGTACGAACAGATTAAGGTGGAAGCGATCGTTACCACACAGAGCATGTTTCACACCCAAAAAGTTTGATTTACTTGGAAGTCCTCTCGAAGAGATACAGTGCTTTGTTCCGTGGATTAGGCAGTTGGTTTTCAGAATACAGCTGTGAGCAATAGTGCACCAATTTAGTGAGTATAAAACTGGCGTA